>NC_091158.1:1921200-2077430 GCF_040958095.1 Procambarus clarkii
GCATTATTATTGCAATAATGGAAGGATTAGTTAATGATTTGGTGAGTTTGGTTGGAGCTTTGAGAGCAGAGATGGATTCCCTGCGGGAGGAGGTACGACGGCTGAGACTTCGAGAGGAAAAGAAGGAGGAGACCAGTGTTAACGAGACCTCATCGTGGAGAGTAGTGAAAGACAGGGGTCTTAAGAAGACCTTGACAAGGCCGCCTACAGACGCCCTAAGGACGGCAAATTCATTTGCCGTGTTGGAGGACGAGTGCTGTAGTGCGCCTGCAGCGAGGAACGGCGGAGCACAGGCCCCTCAGGCTGCTCAGAAAGTTAGGTAGATACCGAAGCGAATTTTGGTTGTGGGAGATTCCCAGGTGAGGTATTTAACAGAACGTTTTGTGCCAGAGATAGGGGGAACAGATTGGGAACAGGTTTGCTATCCGGGAGCTGGAATTGGTGATATTGTTGAAAACATGAATGATATTATGACGGGAAATGGGAACAAACCCATTATTTGTATTAGTGCAGGGGGTAATGATGTTGGGCGAGTTAGGAGTGAGGAACTAATACAGAGATTTAGGACAGCCATTGAATTAGTTAGGAGCAAGGGAGGAATCCCGATCACATGTGGCATTCTTCCAAGAAAGGGAGTGGGAAATGAATGGATATCGAGGGCTCTTGGTGTCAATTGCCGGCTGGAAAGATATTGCAAATCAAATGCAATATCCTTCATAGACAACTGGGAACACTTCTATGGAAGAAATGAAATGTATGCTCGTGATGGGGTGCATCTATCGAGAGCTGGGGTTGTTGCTTTTCCGAACTCGTTGGAAGAAGTGGTTAGAGGTGTTTGTTTAGGTTTAAACTGTTAGTAGATAGAGGTATGGGAATTGATTTGGAGGAAGGAGGTAATAAAAGTATGTGTTTGTGGGAGAAAGGAATTGGCAAAATGATCAGGGAAAGAGAAGGCCCTCAAAATAACAATTCACTTAGGGTATATTACACTAACAGTAGAAGTCTAAGAAATAAAATTAACGAAATAAATGCTCTTGTCTGCACAGAAAAAATAGATATTATTGCACTTACCGAAACGTGGATGAATGTAGAAAATAGAGAACTATTAGCTGAATATCAAATAAATGGACTATTTCACACAGATAGATATATTAGACGAGGAGGGGGAGTAGCCATATATGTTAGGGACAATTTGAAATGTAGTCTCAAAGATGGAATGAAAACTGAGCCACACACAGAAACTATTTGGATAGAATTAAACGAAAAAGCAAATAATATTATAATAGGAGTTATATATAGGCCACCAAATTTAGACAGAATGGAAGCAAAGCATCTATGGAATGAAATATTTAGAGCATCTAGATCTAACAGTATTTATGTCATGGGTGACTTTAATTTTAGTGGAATAAACTGGGTGAACAAAACAGGGAATAGTGAAGTAGAAGATTTTCTAGAATTAATTGACGATTGCTTTCTTACGCAACACATTAAGGAACCAACGCGAGAAAATAATATTTTAAATTTAGTGTTAACTAACAGGGAAACACAAATTAATGACAGGAAATAGGGAGTGACCTAGGGAACAGTGATCACAAAGTAATCAGATTTAGCATAGAATGGAATAAACCTGTAGGAGAAAATTCTGTTAAAGTGCCAGATTTTCGAAAAGCTGATTTTAATAGCCTAAGAATTGGCTAATGGTATTGGGGGTGCTATATTAAGCTGGATTAGGGCATGGCTATACCAAAGGAAACAGAGTTAGTATAAATGGAATCAAGTCAGAGTGCGAAAATGTTGTAAGTGGAGTGCCTCAAGGCTCTGTCCTGGGCCCTCTGTTGTTTATAATATATATAAATGATTTAGATTCAGGTTTGAGTAGCAACATTTGCAAATTTGCCGATGATACGAAAATCGGTAGGGAAATTAATTCGGAGGAGGACTCACTATCACTTCAAGTTGATCTGGATAGGGTTTTGAAATGGTCAAAGGTTTGGCAGATGCAGTTTAATGCTGATAAATGTTAAGTTCTGAGGTTAGATAATGATGATAGAGTTACAAGATACGAGCTAGATGGTGTTGAGATTGCGAAGTCGGATTGCGAAAGGGATCTGGGAGTTATGATTAGTAAGAATTTAAAACAAAAGGATCAATGCATAAATGTTCGTAATAAGGCAAATCGGACACTTGGATTTATTAATCGCAGCGTTAGTAACAGTCAGTCAGTCAGGTGCTGTCACAGTGAGAGGTTGTGTTAGCTGGAGCTCTGGAGTAACATTATTATTGCAATAATGGAAGGATTAGTTAATGATTTGGTGAGTTTGGTTGGAGCTTTGAGAGCAGAGATGGATTCCCTGCGGGAGGAGGTACGACGGCTGAGACTTCGAGAGGAAAAGAAGGAGGAGACCAGTGTTAACGAGACCTCATCGTGGAGAGTAGTGAAAGACAGGGGTCTTAAGAAGACCTTGACAAGGCCGCCTACAGACGCCCTAAGGACGGCAAATTCATTTGCCGTGTTGGAGGACGAGTGCTGTAGTGCGCCTGCAGTGAGGAAATCAGCGAGGAACGGCGGAGCGCAGGCCCCTCAGGCTGCTCAGAAAGTTAGGGCGGTACCGAAGCGAATTTTGGTTGTGGGAGATTCCCAGGTGAGGTATTTAGACAGAACGTTTTGTGCCAGAGATAGGGGGAACAGATTGGGAACAGGTTTGCTATCCGGGAGCTGGAATTGGTGATATTGTTGAAAACATGAATGATATTATGACGGGAAATTATAACAAACCCATTATTTGTATTAGTGCAGGGGGTAATGATGTTGGGCGAGTTAGGAGTGAGGAACTAATACAGAGATTTAGGACAGCCATTGAATTAGTTAGGAGCAAGGGAGGAATCCCGATCATATGTGGCATTCTTCCAAGAAAGGGAGTGGGAAATGAATGGATATCGAGGGCTCTTGGTGTCAATTGCCGGCTGGAAAGATATTGCAAATCAAATGCAATATCCTTCATAGACAACTGGGAACACTTCTATGGAAGAAATGAAATGTATGCTCGTGATGGGGTGCATCTATCGAGAGCTGGGGTTGTTGCTTTTCCGAACTCGTTGGAAGAAGTGGTTAGAGGTGTTTGTTTAGGTTTAAACTGTTAGTAGATAGAGTTATGGGAATTGATTTGGAGGAAGGAGGTAATAAAAGTATGTGTTTGTGGGAGAAAGGAATTGGCAAAATGATCAGGGAAAGAGAAGGGCCTCAAAATAACAATTCACTTAGGGTATATTACACTAACAGTAGAAGTCTAAGAAATAAAATTAACGAAATAAATGCTCTTGTCTGCACAGAAAAAATAGATATTATTGCACTTATCGAAACGTGGATGAATATAGCAAATAGAGAACTATTAGCTGAATATCAAATAAATGGATTTAAACTATTTCACACAGATAGATATATTAGACGAGGAGGGGGAGTAGCCATATATGTTAGGGACAATTTGAAATGCAGTCTCAAAGATGGAATCAAAACTAAGCCACACACTGAAACTATTTGGATAAAATTAAACGAAAAAGCTAATAATATTATAATAGGAGTTATATATAGGCCACGAAATTTAGACAGAATGGAAGCAAAGCACCTATGGGATGAAATATCTAGAGCATCTAGATCTAACAGTATTTATGTCATGGGTGACTTTAATTTTAGCGGAATAAACTGGGTGAACAAAACGGAATAGTGAAGCAGAAGATTTTCTAGAATTAATTGACGATTGCTTTTTTTACGCAACACATTGAGGAACCAACACGGGAAAACAATATTTTAGATTTAGTGTTAACTAACAGGGAAACACAAATTAATGACATCGAAATAGGGAGTGAGCTAGGGAACAGTGAACACAAAGAAATCAGATTTATCATAGAATGGAATAGACCAGTAGGAGAAAATTCTGTTAAAGTGCCAGATTTTCGAAAAGCTGATTTTAATAGCCTAAGAAATTTTTAGGGTCAAATTGATTGGAAAGTCTTGGGTATGGGGTGTGGGCCGGTCTTGGAGCGAGACATGAACCCAGCGATAGGTGTCGTAAAAGGGGATTTCGATGTGGATTTAATAAGAACATAAGAACATAAGAACAAAGGCAACTGCAGAAGGTCTATTGGCTCACACGAGGCAGCTCCCACTCACAACCACCCAATCCAACTCATATACTTGTCCAACCCCCACTTTTACCCAAGTCTTTCCTAAATCCAAACTTATCCAACCCACACCTATTGTTTCGTGTTCTGTCTTGTGTTGATACTTTTAATACCCTATCAATATCCCCCTTGTTATGTCCATTCACCCACTTGCTACCTCTACCATGTCACCCCTAACTCTTCGCCTTTCCAGTGAATGCAACCCAAGCTTTGCTAATCTTTCTTCATATGAAAGACCTCCAATTTGGGGAATTAACTTAGTCATCCTACGTTGGACACGTTCAAGTGAATTTATATCCATTCTATAATATGGCGACCAAAACCGAACTGCACAATCTAAATGGGGCCCAACCAGAGCAAGATATAGCTTGAGAACCACGCCAGGTGTCTTGTTACTAACGCTGCGATTAACAAATCCAAGTGTCAGACTCGCCTTATTACGAACACCTATGCATTGATCCTTTTGTTCCAAATTACCACCAATCACAACTCCCAGATCCCTTTCGCAATCCGACTTCGCAATCTTAACACCATCTAGCTCGCATCCCGCAACTCCATCATCATTACCTATCCTCAGAACTTTACATTTATCAGCACCAAACTGCATCTGCCAATCCTTCGACCACCCCAAAACCCTATCTAGATCAACTTGAAGTGATAGTGAGTCCTCCTTCGAATTAACTTCCCCACCGATCCTCGCATCATCGGCAAATCCGTAAACGTTGCCACTCAAACCTGAATCCAAATCATTTACATATATTACAAACAACAAAGGTCCCAGGACAGAGCCCTGAGGTACCCCACCCACAACACTTTCCCCCTCTATAACAGGGGGGATATTAATAGGGTATTAAAAATATAAACACAAGACAGAACACGAAACAATGAGTATAAATTGGATAAGTTTAGATTTAGGAAAGACTTGGGTAAATACTGGTTCAGTAACAGGGTTGTTGATTTGTGGAACCAATTGCCGCGTAACGTGGTGGATGTGGGGTCCCTTGATTGTTTCAAGCGCGGGTTGGAGTATATGAGTGGGATTGGGTGGTTATAAATAGGAGCTGCCTCGTATGAGCCAACAGGCCTTCTGCAGTTGCCTTTGTTCTTATGTTCTTATGTAATTGTTTAATTACGTCCTCCCTGGTAACTGCTAAACTAGTCAACCTGTCCTCATCCCCACCCACATTGACTTGTTCGACATAAGAACATAAGAACAAAGGTAACTGCATATGGGCCTATTGGCCCATACGAGGCAGATCCTATCTATAACCACCCAATCCCACTCATATACTCATACTATACACTCATATACATATATATTTGTCCAACCCGTGCTTGAAACAATCGAGGGACCCCACATCCACCACGTTACGCGGTAATTGGTTTCACAAATCAACAACCCTGTTACTGAACCAGTATTTACCCAAGTCTGTCCTAAATCGAAACTTATCCAATTTATACACATTGTTTCGTGTTCTGTCGTGTGTTGATACTTTTAATACCCTATTAATATCCCCTTTGTTATGTCCATTCATCCATTTGTAAACCTCTATCATGTCATCCCTAACTCTTCGCCTTTCCAGTGAATGCAAGTTAAGCTTTGTTAATCTTTCGTCATATGAAAGATTTCTAATTTGGGGAATTATCTTAGTCATCATACGCTGGACACGTTCAAGTGAATTTATATCCATTCTATAGTATGGCGACCAAAACTGAACTGCATAATCTAAAAGGCGCCTAACCAGAGCAAGATATAACTGAAGAACAACACCAGGTGTCTTGTTACTAACGCTTCGATTAAGAACATAAGAACATAAGAACAAAGGTAACTGCAGAAGGCCTATTGGCCCATACGGGGCAGCTCCTATTCTATAACCACCCAATCCCACTCATATACTTGTCCAACCCGTGCTTGAAACAATCGAGGGACCCCACCTCCACAATGTTACGCGGCAATTGGTTCCACAAATCAACAACCCTGTTATTGAACCAGTATTTACCCAAGTCTTTCCTAAATCTAAACTTATCCAATTTATATCCATTGTTTCGCGTTCTGTCCTGTGTTGATACTTTTAATACCCTATTAATATCCCCCCGGTTATGTCCATTCATCCACTTGTAAACCTCTATCATGTCACCCCTAACTCTTCGCCTTTCCAGTGAATGCAACTTAAGCTTTGTTAATCTTTCTTCATATGAAAGATTTCTAATTTGGGGAATTAACTTAGTCATCCTACGCTGGACACGTTCAAGTGAATTTATATCCATTCTATAATATGGCGACCAAAACTGAACTGCATAATCTAAATGGGGCCTAACTAGAGCAAGATATAGCTTGAGAACCACACCAGGTGTCTTGTTACTAACGCTGCGATTAATAAATCCAAGTGTCCGATTTGCCTTATTACGAACATTTATGCATTGATCCTTTTGTTTTAAATTCTTACTAATCATAACTCCCAGATCCCTTTCGCAATCCGACTTCGCAATCACAACACCATCTAGCTCGTATCTTGTAACTCTATCATCATTACCTAACCTCAGAACTTTACATTTAACAGCATTAAACTGCATCTGCCAATCCTTTGACCATTTCAAAACCCTATCTAGATCAACTTGAAGTGATAGTGAGTCCTCCTCCGAATTAATTTCCCTACCGATTTTCGTATCATCGGCAAATTTGCAAATGTTGCTACTCAAACCTGAATCTAAATCATTTATATATATTATAAACAACAGAGGTCCCAGGACAGAGCCTTGAGGCACTCCACTTACAACATTTTCCCACTCTGACTTGATTCCATTTATACTAACTCTCTGTTTCCTTTGGTATAGCCATGCCCTAATCCAGCTTAATATAGCACCCCCAATACCATGAGACTCTATTTTTTTAATCAGTCTTTCATGTGGCACTGTATCAAAAGCTTTGCTAAAGTCAAGGTATACAACATCGCAATCCTTACCACTATCAACTGCCTCAACAATGCTAGAATAAAAAGATAACAAATTTGTTAAACATGAACGGCCATTTATAAAACCATGTTGCGACTCAATTATTAATTTATGTTTTTCAAGATGAAGACGAATTTTATTTGCTATTATAGATTCGAGTAACTTTCCCACAATAGACGTTAGGCTAATTGGTCGATAGTTAGACGCAAGTGATCTATCTCCTTTCTTAAAAACTGGTATCACATTAGCAACTTTCCAAAACTCTGGCACTCTGCCTGACTCTATTGATTTATTAAATATGGTTGACAGTGGGTCACAAAGCTCCTCTTTGCATTCTTTAAGCACCCTAGCAAACACTTCATCCGGCCCTGGGGATTTGTTTGGTTTGAGTTTTACTATTTGTTTAAGAACATCCTCCCTGGTAACTGCTAAACTCGTCAACCTGTCCTCGTCCCCACCCACATAGACTTGTTCGGCTGAAGGCATATTGTTAAGTTCCTCTTTAGTAAATACAGATACAAAATATTTATTAAAAATACTACTCATCTCTTCATCACTATCTGTTATTTGACCTGTCTCAGTTTTTAATGGACCTATCCTTTCCCTAGTCTTAGTACGATATAACTGAAAAAACCCTTTAGGATTTGTCTTTGCTTGCCCTGCTATGCGAACTTCATAGTTTCTTTTTGCTTTCCTTATCTCTTTTTTAACATTTCTAACCAGTTGTACGAATTCCTGTTCTAAAGTGACCTCCCCATTTTTAATCCTTTTGTACCAAGCTCTCTTTTTACCTATAAGGTTCTTCAAATTCTTTGTTATCCACTTTGGGTCATTAGTATACGATCTATTCAATTTGTATGGTATACTACGTTCCTGTGCTTTGTTTAGAATATTCTTAAATAAGTTATATATTGAATCCACATCGAAATCCCCATTTAAGTCACCTATCGCTGGGTTCATGTCTCGCTCCAAGACCGGCCCACACCCCATACCCAAGCCTTTCCAATCAATTTGACCCAAAAAATTTCTTAGGCTATTAAAATCAGCTTTTCGAAAATCTGGCACTTTAACAGAATTTTCTCCTACTGGTCTATTCCATTCTATGCTAAATCTGATTTCTTTGTGATCACTGCTCCCTAGCTCACTCCCTATTTCGATGTCATTAATTTGCGTTTCCCTGTTAGTTAACACTAAATCTAAAATATTATTTTCCCGTGTTGGTTCCTTAATGTGTTGCGTAAGAAAGCAATCGTCAATTAATTCTAGAAAATCTTCTGCTTCACTATTCCCTGTTTTGTTCAACCAGTTTATTCCGCTAAAATTAAAGTCACCCATGACATAAATACTGTTAGATCTAGATGCTCTAGATATTTCATCCCATAGATGCTTTGCTTCCATTCTGTCTAAATTTGGTGGCCTATATATTACTCCTATTATAATATTATTAGCTTTTTCGTTTAATTCAATCCAAATAGTTTCTGTGTGTGGCTCTGTTTTGATTCCCTCTTTGAGACTACATTTCAAATTGTCCCTAACATATATGGCTACTCCACCTCCTCGTCTAATATATCTATCTGTGTGAAATAGTTTAAATCCATATATTTGATATTCAGCTAATAGTTCTCTATTTTCTACATTCATCCACGTTTCGGTAAGTGCAATAATATCTATTTTTTCTGTGCAGACAAGAGCATTTAATTCGTTAATTTTATTTCTTAGACTTCTACTGTTAGTGTAATATACCCTAAGTGAATTGTTATTTTGCGGACCTTCTCTTTCCCTGATCGTTTTGCCAATTCCTTTCTCCCACAAACACATACTTTTATTACCTCCTTCCTCCAAATCAATTCCCATACCTCTATCTACTAACAGTTTAAACCCAAACAAACACCTCTAACCACTTCTTCTAGCGAGTTCGCAACAGCAACAACCCCAGCTCTCGATGGATGCACCCCATCACGAGCATACATTTCATTTCTTCCATAGAAGTGTTCCCAGTTGTCTATGAAAGATATTGCATTTGATTTGCAATATCTTTCCAGCCGGCAATTGACACCAAGTGCCCTCGATATCCATTCATTTCCCACTCCCTTTCTTGGAAGAATGCCACATATGATCGGGATTCCTCCCTTGCTCCTAACTAACTCTATGGCTGTTTTATACCTCTGAATCAGTTCCTCACTCCTGACTCGACCAACATCATTTCCTCCCACGCTAATGCAAATAATGGGATTGTTCCCATTACCAGCCATAATATCATTCATGTTGTTTATAATATCACCAATGCCAGCTCCGGGATAGCAAACCCTTAACCTGTTCCCCCTATCTCTAGCACAAAACGTTCTATCCAAATACCTTATCTGGGAATCTCCCACAACTAATGTTTGCTTAGGTACTTCCTTTACTTTCTGAGGGGCCTGCGCTTCCTTTCTCTTCGTTGCTTTCCCTTTTGCGCGATCCACAGTCTCTCCACAGCACTCGTCCTCCAAAACGTCAAATGAATTTGAAGTTGCTATGGCGTTTGAAGGCGGCTTTATCAAAGTCTTCTTAAGGCCCCTGTCTTTCGCAACTCTCCAAGACGAGGTCCCTTTACTGCTGGTCTCCTCCTTCGTTACTTCTCGTTGTTTTTTAAGCTGACGCACCTCCTCCCGCAGAGAGTCCAACTCTGTCCTCAGGGCTCCCACTAGAGTCACCAGGTCCTTCACTACAACTTCCATATTGCTATGATAATCCGATGACACTCGGATTAATAAATCCGAGTGTCCTATTTGCCTTATTACGAACATTCAGGCATTGATCTTTTTGTTTTAAATGCTTACTAATCATAACTCCCAGATCCCTTTCGCAATCCGACTTCGCAATCTCAACACCATCAAGCTGGTATCTTGTTTAACAATTTTCTCGTATGGGTGGTTAACAATACAAGCTGCCTCGTACGGGCCAATACGTCTTCTGCACTTACCTTTATTTTTATATTCTTTTGTTCTTATAAGGACTTAACAATAGCAAGATATAGCTGAATTAAAGAATTAAGGGTTTACTATAGCCCCAATTTATCAATTTACTTGGAAATTTTATTTCCGAATTGCTGAATCTAAAATAACAAAACAAACTGAGGACTAACACCAGGTGTTTTATTACTAATGATTCGAGAAATAAATTCCAGTGTCCTATTTTGTCTCCCTATTACAGAAAGGAAATAAATTTGAAGGATTGCTTATAGGGATGTGTGAAAAAGTTATTAAAAGATATAAGAAGCCTTTCTGATACGGAGAGAATTGAAAAATCATAGCTAAGTTTCTGTGTAACTGTAAAGAAAAATGAGTGCATTATTGGACAGTTTATAGGAAATGGAATTTAAGTATACTGTCTATATGTTTTGAAAAAAAGAGTTGAAAGAATTGATATGAAATGAATAAATTTAGGTTCAATAATGGCCAGGATAAATGCTGGTTTGCATAGCGGTTCTCCGATTTATGGAATAACCTACCGACTAACGTGAGAGAAGAGGTATTAATGGATTCTTTCAAATAATGTTTAGACAAATATATGAATGATTTATGAAGAATATAAAAAGTAGTGTTCTCGTATGGGTCATTATGCCTTCAACAGTTTCATTTTTCTTGTAATCTTGTAAAACAAATCGCAGTAGTACCACAGAAAGCCGAATACACTTCACCCGAATGAGGTGAAATGTGTGCATTATAAAAAGGAAAACTCTGACGTACAGTACAGCGTTTCCTCTCACCGTCTTCTCTTCAGCTGTCCCAACTTCAAGGCTCGCCCTATGAGCATATTCTGCATATTATTGTATTGCATTGTTGTACAGCACTGCACAATATATCTGCAATAAGTAGGCACTTTTCTGCTCGCTTTCGCAGCATAAACTATTTTCGACTGAGTGTGTGTTACTCTGTCGTATAATGGCGGAATCTTACTTTCCTGATAACTCCACGATTTGTGTCTTAGAAAAACCTAGTACAAGTGAAGCTGGCAAAATTATTCGTAAGATATTTTCGATAAAAAATACAGACAATCCAACAACAATTAAGAATGTAACTCGTGTCGAGTATGACAATCACGGACAAAACGATAATGTCAGGGACCGCTTGGAAGTCTATTGCCAAGCTTACAATTCCCGTTCCTTTAAAGGCTCAGATTATGGATATGCTGACTCTGTTGATGAATCCTCTTCTGATTATGTTGATGAATACTCCGGTGACGATGAATACTCCGGTGAATATGAATACTCCAGTGATGATGAATACCCCAATGACGATGAATACCCTGATGACGATGAATACCCCGATGATGATGAAAACTCCGATGATGATGATGAAAACTCCGATGATGATGATTACTCCGATGTTGATGGATTCAGAATCGCTGATTATGTAGGACACGACCCTTACCTTTTCGACTGTTTTGGTAATTATTGTCCAGGCGATTCTGACTACAATTTCATACAAACTGAAAACTATAAACAAAGACGTTTGGGCAAGTTCGGGTACAACTCTTATGGATTTTTAATGCACTCAGCTGGTACCGCAGAGGCGTTAGCAGACACCAGACAAACCATTAACGGGACAGTTTTAACTGCTTCTAAGAGCCTCGTTACTGTAACCTTGGATAAGGCTAAGGAACAAAGACAGCAACCGATTAAGTCAAAACCAAAATTCAACATTCCAGAAGACTCTACGATGTTTGAATTTGAAAAACCTGGTCCAGTTGAAGTTTGCAGAAATGAGTTTAATCGAAAAAGATTTTGGATGAGAAATACAGACTATCCAACAACAATTAAGACTGTAATAAGTGTCGATTATGATTACGGGCACAACGATAAGGGCGAAGGCCGCCAAGAACTCAAACGCCAATGTTACAAATGCCTTTTCGTTAAACGCATTAGTGATGATGTTGAAGGACACGATGCTCAGTGCCACGATTTTTCAGAATATGACCTCGATTATTGTACCTTCAATGTCTTAGGAACCGAACACAACAAAGAAAGACGTTTGGATAAGATTGGGTGGACCTTTTATGGATTTTTCAGAAACTTGTATGATAGCGCAACGGGGTTAAATAGACAAGCTTTTAACTGTACAGTATTATCTGCCTCTAGAGGCCTCGGAGCGGTAGCAGTGGATGAGGCTAAGGAACAAGGACAGCGACAAATTAAGTCAATACCAAAGTCATTCCATATTCCTGAGGATTCTACAATAATTGTACTTGAGAAATCTTGTTCAAATGAAGTTATCCGTAAAATATTTTGGATAAGTAACACAGACAATCCATTATCAAATAACAATGTAACTCGTGACGATTGTAAAGGTCGCGGATAGAACGAAAAGTGATTGCGATTGTCTATGAATTCTATGAAAATTCTAGACTATGAAAATATTATGGTCAATGACATTGTGTAACATAAACGGAATTAAACCAATATCATGTTATGTGTTTTAAAGTTAATAAATGTTAAGTAGTGTTTTAAAGTTAATACATGTTAAGTAGTGTTTTAAAGTTAATACATGTTAAATAGTGTTTTAAAGTTAATACATGTTAAGTAGTGTTTTAAAGTTAATACATGTTAAGTAAAGTTTTAAAGTTAATACATGTTTAGTAGTGTTTTAAAGTTAATACATGTTAAGTAGTGTTTTAAAGTTAATACATGTTAAGTAGTGTTTTAAAGTTAATAAATGTTATACCATTAATAACGTGTTTTCTTCCATATGTTTAAAGTACCAACCTGTAGAGCTATTGG
The DNA here is from genome assembly GCF_040958095.1 of Procambarus clarkii. Taxonomy (NCBI): domain Eukaryota; kingdom Metazoa; phylum Arthropoda; class Malacostraca; order Decapoda; family Cambaridae; genus Procambarus; species Procambarus clarkii. The sequence goes on from NC_091158.1 coordinate 1,934,090, forward strand.
CTCATAGAAAAGCTATTTTCATTTTATTTTCATGTTACCTGGTAACTTGCTACATACGACAACAATCTTTTTTAACGTGACTTTGTTCCTAGGACTTTATTGAGTACAATGTTCACCGTTTATGTATTTAACACCTAATAAATATTCTCTTTGTACTGACAAGTGACAGGTTGTGAGGTTGGGTAATGATGGTGTTATTAGATACGAGTTAGATGGTGTTGAGATTGTGACGTCTGATTGCAAAAGGAATCTGGGAGTCATGATTAGTAGCAATTTACACACTAAAATCAATGCATAAATGTTCCAAATAAGGGCTTTATTTCTCGTAACGTTAGTAATAAAACACCTAGTGTTATTCCGTACAAAGCACAGATACATATCTAGCTCTTGTTAGGCCCCATATAGATTATTCAGTTCAGTTTTGGTCGTGAACCTATAGAATGGATATAAATTCAGTAGAACGCGTCCAGCGAAGGATGACAAATTTAATCCAGCATATTAGAAAAAATAAATTTATAAATATCAAAATTTGGTCATGTGAAGAAAGACTGACTGCCTAATTTACGTTATCTAGTAAGGCGAAGAATTGTTATGATATGATAGAGGTGTACAAGTGGGTGCAGACGAGGAGTCACAATAACGTGGCTGAAATATGTTGACCAAATCACACACTAGACAGTGAATAGATTACGACTTTGAAGTGAAAAACTGAAGAGATTACTTTGGATCGCCTCAAAACTTCCTTTACCCGCATACTAAGAGAGGTCTCTAGTCTTTGTCCTCCTGACTTTGATCTCGTTAACCGTTTCCGTGTCATCTGCCCTTCTCCTCCTTATTTCTATGGTCTTCCTATGACTCATAAACCTGGTGTTCCTCTTTGTCCTATCATTTCTTCACGGGGCTCTGTCAGCTATCCTTTTGCCTCCTGGGTCACTGAAACCCTGACGCCTTACCTTGGCACTTTTTCCCCTGCCCACCTTCGTCACTCTCAGGACTTCATAGAAAGACTGCGTCTGCAATTCTCTTGTAAGATGCTAAGTCTTGAAGTCAACTCTCTGCTCTGCTCGATGACGTTTTCTCTTTCCTTAGACAGAAGGCATCTGAGGTCCTTCTTCCTCTCCCGCTTCCCACTGACGTTTTCCTCGAACTCATTAGACTCTGTGTTGACTCTAACTCTTTTCTCTTTCTCTGTCTACCGCAAACCCATGCATAGTGGCATGTACATTCACTTCTTTTCCTACCATCCTCCTTCTGTTAAGAAAAGTAACCTCGTCTTTCTCTTCCTCCGCGCTCTACGCATCAGCGACCCCCAGTTTCTTGATTCTGAAATTGCCTCTATCTACAAATCATTCTCTCACCTTGGTTACCAAGGTGAGAGAGAGAACATTTCATCAACTGAGCCTACTCTCAAGCTAAATAAAATTTCTTTCATCCTAAGCCTGCTTCCAACACTAGTGGCACTGTACTATGCCTTCCCTTCATATCTAAACTCAAAACTTTTACCAATACCTTTCGTCCTCTTGACATTACACTCGCCTTTCGACAAACTAACACACTTCGTAGCAATCTAGTTCACACTGTTCCTCCTGTTTCTAATGTCAACTCTGTTTCCTCTTCGTTTTGTCCTCTCCAATTCTTTGGCGAAACTGGCCGTACACTGAATGACAGACTTAAAGAACACAAGTAAGTAATTATCAAAAGAAGGCACCAAACCGGGAAGGCTATGTAGCACCATCAAATGCGCAAAATAATCAGAGGGCGCTAAATATCACCAAGGATGCCAATACGAGAACAAAAGCGCATAAGGCGAACGATATCAAAAGTATCCGAGTCACCAAGAATTGAGGGACCTATTGAGGGACAGGTGACCGCGAGGGGCGGTCGGAAAGCAAGACACACGCTCATCCTGGAAGCCAGGACATTCAAGAAGGACATGCACGACCGTAAGAGGGACAATGCAACTAGGACAATAAGGAGCAGGGCGGCGCTCCATCAAGTGTCCATGGGTTAAGTGAGTATGGCCAATACGCAACCTCGCCAGGGCTGTTTCCCACCGCCGGTTACAGTGGAAGGAGGACGGCCCCGAGGAAACACAACATTTAAGAGTACGTAGCTTGTTACCAGTAACAGACAACCAAGAAGCCTGCCAACGGGTAAGGACGGAGGAATGGATAACCGGGTAAAAGTCGGAATACGGAATGCCTTTACGAAAGATGGGACAAGAGCGGACAGCTTCCTTGGCGGCAGCATCCGCACGCTCATTTAAAGACACACCAATATAGCTGGGAACTCAACCGACTTAAATTTACTGTGAACAAGAAACAGCCAATGCTGGATCTCGACAACTACTGGATGAACCGGATTAAAGGACCCGAGAGCCATGAGGGCACTACGAGAGTCAACAACAACTACAAAGGAAGACTGACGAAGAGCATAGAGAATAGCATAAAGCTCTGCTGTAAAGATGCTAGTCTCCGAGGGTAAGTGACACATATAAGTGCGATCAGGAAAAACAAAAGAGTAGTCAACACCGTCCGCAGACTTGGACCCATCGGTGAAGACAGAAACGGAGCGGGAGTGAGAAGAAAAGTGCTCAAGAAAAAGGCGTTTTAGAACCGTAGGAGGGGTAAAAGCTTTAGTGATACGGGTCAAGGATGTACAAAACCGCGGAAGAGGGACTCTCCAAGGGCGCAAAGAAGGAACAACACGAGGAGAAATATTAGAAATACGAACGGAAAGAGAGAGTCCTGTAGGCAAGATAACCGGACAGAAAGAGGGAGGTGGTGAAGAGGAACAGGAACCGCTGGAGGAGTAAAAGTAAAAGCACGACAGAGGCGAGAGTGGAGTGGAAAGTTGCCGGCTGGAAAGATATTGCAAATCAAATGCAATATCTTTCATAGAAAACTGGGAACACTTCTTTGGAAGAAATGAAATGTATGCTCGTGATGGGGTGCATCTATCCAGGGCTGGGGTTGTTGCTATTGCAAACTCGTTGGAACCAGTGGTTAGAGGTGTTTGTTTGGGTTTAAACTGTTAGTAGATAGTGGTATGGGAATTGATTTGGAGGAAGGAGGTAATAAAAGTATGTGTTCGTGGGAGAAAAGAATTGGCAAAATGATCAGGGAAAGAAAAGGGCCTCAAAATAACAATTCACTTAGGGTATATTACACTAACAGTACAGTCTAAGAAATAAAATAAATGAATTAAATGCTCTTGTCTGCACAGAAAAAAATAGATATTATTGCACTTACCGAAACGTGGATGAATGTAGAAAATAGAGAACTATTAGCTGAATATCAAATAAATGGACTATTTCACACAGATAGATATATTAGACGAGGAGGGGGAGTAGCCATATATGTTAGGGACAATTTGAAATGTAGTCTCAAAGATGGAATCAAAACTGAGCCACACACAGAAACTATTTGGATAGAATTAAACGAAAAAGCAAATAATATTATAATAGGAGTTATATATAGGCCACCAAATTTAGACAGAATGGAAGCAAAGCATCTATGGAATGAAATATTTAGAGCATCTAGATCTAACAGTATTTATGTCATGGGTGACTTTAATTTTAGTGGAATGGGTGAACAAAACAGGGAATAGTGAAGCAGAAGATTTTCTAGAAATAATTGACGATTGCTTTCTTACGCAATACATTAAGGAACCAACGCGAGAAAATAATATTTTAGATTTAGTGTTAACTAACAGGGAAACACAAATTAATGACATCGAAATAGGGAGTGAGCTAGGGAACAGTGATCACAAAGTAATCAGATTTAGCATAGAATGGAATAAACCTGTTGGGGAAAATTCTGTTAAAGTGCCAGATTTTCGAAAAGCTGATTTTAATAGCCTAAGAATTGGCTAATGGTATTAGGGGTGCTATATTAAGCTGGATTAGGGCATGGCTCTACCAAAGGAAACAGAGTTAGTATAAATGGAATCAAGTCAGAGTGGGAAAATGTTGTAAGTGGAGTGCCTCAAGGCTCTGTCCTGGGCCCTCTGTTGTTTATAATATATATAAATGATTTAGATTCAGGTTGGAGTAGCAACATTTGCAAATTTGCCGATGATACGAAAATCGGTAGGGAAATTAATTCGGAGGAGGACTCACTATCACTTCAAGTTGATCTGGATAGGGTTTTGAAATGGTCAAAGGTTTGGCAGATGCAGTTTAATGCTGATAAATGTAAAGTTCTGAGGTTAGGTAATGATGATAGAGTTACAAGATACGAGCTAGATGGTGTTGAGATTGCGAAGTCGGATTGCGAAAGGGATCTGGGAGTTATGATTAGTAAGAATTTAAAACAAAAGGATCAATGCATAAATGTTCGTAATAAGGCAAATCGGACACTTGGATTTATTAATCGCAGCGTTAGTAACAGTCAGTCAGTCAGGTGCTGTCACAGTGAGAGGTGTTAGCTGGAGCTCTGGAGTAACATTATTATTGCAATAATGGAAGGATTAGTTAATGATTTGATGAGTTTGGTTGGAGCTCTGAGAGCAGAGATGGATTCCCTGCGGGAGGAGGTACGACGGCTTCGAGAGGAAAAGAAGGAGGAGACCAGTGTTAACGAGACCTCATCGTGGAGAGTAGTGAAAGACAGGGGACTTAAGAAGACCTTGACAAGGCCGCCTACAGACGCCCTAAGGACGGCAAATTCGTGTGTTGCCGTGTTGGAGGACGAGTGCTGTAGTGCGCCTGCAGTGAGGAAATCAGCGAGGAACGGTGGAGCGCAGGCCCCTCAGGCTGCTCAGAAAGTTAGGGCGGTACCGAAGCGAATTTTGGTTGTGGGAGATTCCCAGGTGAGGTATTTAGACAGAACGTTTTGTGCCAGAGATAGGGGGAACAGATTGGGAACAGGTTTGCTATCCGGGAGCTGGAATTGGTGATATTGTTGAAAACATGAATGATATTATGACGGTAAATGGGAACAAACCCATTATTTGTATTTGTGCAGGGGGTAATGATGTTGGGCGAGTTAGGAGTAAGGAACTAATACAGAGATTTAGGACAGCCATTGAATTAGTTAGGAGCAAGGGAGGAATCCCGATCATATGTGGCATTCTTCCAAGAAAGGGTGTGGGAAATGAATGGATATCGAGGGCTCGTGGTGTCAATTGCCGGCTGGAAAGATATTGCAAATCAAATGCAATATCCTTCATAGACAACTGGGAACACTTCTATGGAAGAAATGAAATGTATGCTCGTGATGGGGTGCATCTATCGAGGGGTGGGGTTGTTGCTGTTGCGAACTCGTTGGAACCAGTGGTTAGAGGTGTTTGTTTGGGTTTAAACTGTTAGTAGATAGTGGTATGGGAATTGATTTGGAGGAAGGAGGTAATAAAAGTATGTGTTTGTGAGAGAAAAGAATTGGCAAAATGATCAGGGAAAGAAAAGGGCCTCAAAATAACAATTCACTTATGATATATTACACTAACAGTAGAAGTCTAAGAAATAAAATTAATGAATTAAATGCTCTTATCTGCACAGAAAAAATAGATATTATTGCACTTACCGAAACGTGGATGAATGTAGAAAATAGAGAACTATTAGCTGAATATCAGATAAATGGATTTAAACTATTTCACACAGATAGATATATTAGACGAGGAAGGGAGTAGCCATATATGTTAGGGACAATTTGAAATGTAGTCTCAAAGAGGGAATCAAAACTGAGCCACACACAGAAACTATTTGGATAGAATTAAACGAAAAAGCAAATAATATTATAATAGGAGTTATATATAGGCCACCAAATTTAGACAGAATGGAAGCAAAGCATCTATGGAATGAAATATCTAGAGCATCTAGATCTAACAGTATTTATGTCATGGGTGACTTTAATTTTAGTGGAATAACCTGGGTGAACAAAACAGGGAATAGTGAAGCAGAAGATTTTCTAGAATTAATTGACGATTGCTTTCTTACGCAACACATTAAGGAACGAACGCGGAAAAATAATATTTTAGATTTAGTGTTAACTAACAGGGAAACACAAATTAATGACATCGAAATAGGGAGTGAGCTAGGGAACAGTGATCACAAAGTAATCAGATTTAGCATAGAATGGAATAGACCTGTAGGAGAAAATTCTGTTAAAGTGCCAGATTTTCGAAAAGCTGATTTGAATAGCCTAAGATTTTTTTGGGGTCAAATAGATTGGAAACTGTTGGGTATGGGGTGTGGGCCGGTCTTAGAGCGAGACATGAACCCAGCGATAGGTGACGTAAAAGAGGATTTCGATGTGGATTTAATATATAACTTATTTAAGAATATTCTAAACAAAGCACAGGAACGTAGTATACCATACAAATTGAATAGGTCGAATACTAATGACCCAAAGTGGATAACAAATAATTTAAAGACCCTTATAGGTAAAAAGAGAGCTTGGTACAAAAGGATTAAAAATGGGGAAGTCAGGTTAGAACAGGAATTCATACAACTGGTTAAAAATGTTAAAAAAGAGATTAGGAAAGCAAAAAGAAACTATGAAGTTCGCATAGCAGAGCAAGTAAAGTCAAATCCTAAAGGGTTTTTTCAGATATATCGAACTAAGACTAGGGAAAGGAGAGATCCATTAAAATCTGAGACAGGTCAAATAACGGATAATGACAAGGAGATGAGTAGTATTTTTAACAAATATTTTATATCTGTATTTACTAAAGAAGAACTTAACAATATGCCTTCAGCCGAACAAGTCTATGTGGGTGATGATGAGGACAGGTTGACTAGTTTAGCAGTTACCAGGGAGGATGTAATTAAACAATTAGAAAAACTAAAACCAAACAAATCCCCAGGGCCGGATGAAGTGTTTGCCAGGGTGCTTAAAGAATGCAAAGAGGAGCTTTCCGAGCCACTGTCTACCATATTTAATAAATCAATAGAGTCAGGCAGAGTGCCAGAGTCATGGAAGGTAGCTAATGTGGTACCAATTTTTTAGAAAGGAGATAGATCACTTGCATCAAACTATTGGCCAATTAGCCTAACGTCTATTGTGGGAAAGTTACTTGAATCAATAATTGCAAATACAATTCGTCTCCATCTTGAAAAACATAAATTAATAAATGAGTCGCAACATGGTTTTACAAATGGCCGTTCATGTTTAACAAATTTGCTAACTTTTTATTCCAGCATAGTTGAGGCAGTTGGTAGTGGTACGGATTGTGATGTTGTGTACCTTGACTTTAGCAAAGCTTTTGATACAGTGCCACATGAAAGACTAATTAAAAAAATAGAAGCTCATGGTATTAGGGGTGCTATATTAACTTGGATTAGGGCATGGCTATTCCAAAGGAAACAGAGAGTTAGTATAAATGGGGTTAAGTCAGAGTGGGATAATGTTGTTAGTGGAGTACCTCAGGGCTCTGTCCTTGGATCTCTGTTGTTTATAATATATATAAATGATTTAGATTCAGGTTTGAGTAGCAACATTTGCAAATTTGCCGATGATACGAAAATCGGTAGGGAAATTAATTCGGAGGAGGACTCACTATCACTTCAAGTTGATCTAGATAGTGTTTTAAAATGGTCAAATGATTGGCAAATGCAGTATAATGCTGATAAATGTAAAGTTCTGAGGCTAGGTAATGATGAAAGAGTTACAAGATACGAGCTAGATGGTGTTGAGATTGCGAAGTCGGATTGCGTAAGGGATCTGGGAGTTATGATTAGTAAGAATTTAAAACAAAAGGATCAATGCATGAATGTTCGTAATAAGGCGAATAGGACACTGGGATTTATTAATCAAAGCGTTAGTAACAAGACACCTGGTGTGGTTCTTAAGCTATATCTTGCTCTGGTTAGGCCCCATTTAGATTATGCAGTTCAGTTTTGGTCGCCGTATTATAGAATGGATATAAATTCACTTGAATGTGTCCAACGTAGGATGACAAAGTTAATTCCCCAAATTAGAAATCTTTCATATGAAGAAAGATTAACAAAGCTTAAGTAGCTTTTTTAACATAAGAAATGTTAAAAAAGAGATAAGGAAAGGAAAAAGAAACTATGAAGTTCGCATGGCAGAGCAAGCAAAGACCAATCCTAAAGGGTTTTTTAAGTTATATCGTACTAAGACTAGGGAAAGGATAGGTCCATTAAAAACTGAGACAGGTCAAATAACAGATAGTGATGAAGAGATAAGTAGTATTTTTAATAAATATTTTGTATCTGTATTTACTAAAGAGGAACTTAGCAAAATGCCTTCAGCCGAACAAGTCTATGTGGGTGGGGACGAGGACAGGTTGACGAGTTTAGCAGTTACTAGGGAGGATGTTCTTAAACAAATAGTAAAACTCAAACCAAACAAATCCCCAGGGCCGGATGAAGTGTTTGCCAGGGTGCTTAAAGAATGCAAAGAGGAGCTTCGTGACCCACTGTCAACCATATTTAATAAATCAATAGATGTGGGGAAATTCCAGGCAGCTAATCTCTCTTTTTTAAATTGATTTAATGAAATAAAGTTATGTCTTGTTTATTTTCTTAGTAAGTAAGAATTAATTAAGTGGACTGTATATACTGGTAAACTGCCTGAAATCTTCTTACACACTATTGGGAGGGACAATTGGTAGCCTAATCCACTTTGTTATGGCTCCTTCTTAAACTACCAATTGTTTACCTTTTAATCTGTTATTTCAGTATACAGTGTACCACATATGGTGGTCTAATCTTAATAATTAATTATGACTACTACTACTAAAAGCATAAATGGCTTAGCTATGCCAGTAGAATGGGCCTGGTAAGGCGTGTAGGTGTAGCCTCAGATTGGGTGTGGCCCTGTGCCTCCTGGTGCCATGTAATGGTGGCTTATGGGGAGAACAATGCCTGGCAAGCAATAGTTAATGTGTATGAGCCAACTGTCTGCTCATCCTCTTGATGCTCCTCTCACAATTTACCTGTATGGGATGCAAGGAATTAATCAAAGTTCCCTAAACATATCAATTACAGGTATAACATGAACTGTGAGGGTTGTAATGGAGTACACGTACGTTGTATTTGGGGATCTCCCACGACCTAACCATCTACCCATTAAAATATTAAACAGTGCACTAGAATAATATACAATACTTGGTAGACGGATACAATCGTTGTTGTGATGTTGTTAGGCTGTGTTGCTGGTGTTGACACGAAAATGGGGTGTCTAGCTGTTTACACCAGTTCTAATACAGCGTGGTCAGCTGCTATGTTGTTGTCAAGATGGAGCGCGAGCCTCCCTCCCCCTCGGGCAATGCCCTTAACGCTGGTTCCTCACTCAAAGTAATTTTACATTAACAAGAGAACCTAGCTACTATTTGATGTTAATAATTATATTCAGTCTTATTGATTACTTTTTTGTTAACTCTAGATACTAAACTAGTCTATTAACAATGTTTCATAATGTAAATATACGATGACTTCCATGACGTCACGGAGTCGATGACGTCACGGAGTCTCCCATTTTCCATCCTGAAGGGAATACAGACTAGGGGAGACTGTGTTATTTGTGTGTGTGTGGTTGTGTGTGTGTCGGTTTCCCGACAATAGAGTCAGGCAGTGTGCCAGAGTTTTAGAAAGTTGCTAATGTGATACCAATTTTTAAGAAAAGAGATAGATCACTTGCGTCTAACTATGGACCAATTAGCCTAACGTCTATTGTGGGAAAGTTACTCGAATCTATAATAGCAAATAAAATTCGTCTTCATCTTGAAAAACATAAATTAATAATTGAGTCGCAATATGGTTTTATAAATGGCCGTTCATGTTTACCAAATTTGTTATCTTTGTATTCTAGCATTGTTGAGGCAGTTGATATTAGTAAGGATTGCGATGTTGTGTACCTTGACTTTAGCAAAGCTTTTGATACAGTGCCACATGAAAGACTGATTAAAAAGTTAGAGCCTCATGGTATTGGGGGTGCTATATTAAGCAGGATTAGGGCATGGCTATACCAAAGGAAACAGAGAGTTAGTATAAATGGAGTCAAGTCAGAGTGGGAAAATGTTGTAAGTGGGGTGCCTCAGGGCTCTGTCCTGGGACCTCTGTTGTTTATAATATATATAAATGATTTAGATTCAGGTTTGAGTAGCAACATTTGCAAATTTGCCGATGATACGAAAATCGGTAGGGAAATTAATTTAACGTAGAGTCTAATGGAATTCAACATTCCAGAAGACTCTACGATGTTTGAATTTGAAAAACCTGGTCCAGTTGAAGTTTGCAGAAATGAGTTGAATCAAAAAAGATTTTGGATGAGAAATACAGACTATCCAACAACAATTAAGACTGTAATAAGTGTCGATTATGATTACGGGCACAACGATAAGGGCGAAGGCAGCCAAGAACTCAAACGCCAATGTTACAAATGCCTTTTCGTTAAACGCATTAGTGATGATGTTGAAGGACACGATGCTCAGTGCCACGATTTTTCAGAATATGACCTCGATTATTGTACCTTCAATGTCTTAAGAACCAAACACTACAAAGAAAGACGTTTGGATAATATTGGGTGGACCTTTTATGGATTTTTCAGAAACTTGCATGATAGCGCAATGGGGTTAAATAGACAAGCTTTTAACTGTACAGATTTATCTGCTTCTAGAGGCCTCGGAGCGGTAGCAGTGGATGAGGCTAAGGAACAAGGACAGCGACAAATTAAGTCAATACCAAAGGCATTCCATATTCCTGAGGATTCTACAATAATTGTACTTGAGAAATCTTGTTCAAATGAAGCTGGTACAAATGAAGTTATCCGTAAAATATTTTGGATAAGTAACACAGACAATCCATTATCAAATAACAATGTAACTCGTGACGATTGTAAAGGTCGCGGATAGAACGAAAAGTGCGTGCACCTGTGATTGTCTATGAATTCTATGAAAATATTGTCGTCAATGACATTGTGTAACATAAACGGAATTAAACCAATATCATGTTATGTGTTTTAAAGTTAATAAATGTTAAATAGTGTTTTAAAGTTAATACATGTTAAGTAGTGTTTTAAAGTTAATACATGTTAAGTAGTGTTTTAAAGTTAATACATGTTAAGTAGTGTTTTAAAGTTAATACATGTTAAGTAGTGTTTTAAAGTTAATAAATGTTAAGTAGTGTTTTAAAGTTAATACATGTTAAGTAGTGATTTAAAATTAATACATGTTAAGTAGTGTTTTAAAGTTAATAAATGTTATACCATTAATAACATGTTTTCTTCCATATGTTTAAAGTACCAACCTGTAGAGCTATTGGCTTATAGAAAAGCTATTTTCATTTTATTTTCATGTTACCTGGTAACTTGCTACATACGACAACAATCTTTTTTAACGTGACTTTATTCCTAGGACTTTATTGAGTACAATATGTTCACCGTTTATGTATTTAACACCTAATAAATATTCTCTTTGTACTGACATGTGACAGGTTTTGAGGTTGGGTAATGATGGAGTTATTAGATACGAGTTAGATGGTGTTGAGATTGCGACGTCTGATTGCAAAAGGAATCTGGGAGTCATGATTAGTAGCAATTTACACACTAAAATCAATGCATAAATGTTCCAAATAAGGGCTTTATTTCTCGTAACGTTAGTAATAAAACCCCTAGTGTTATTCCGTGCAAAGCACAGATATATATCTAGCTCTTGTTAGGCCCCATATAGATTATTCAGTTCAGTTTTGGTCGTGAACCTATAGAATGGATATAAATTCAGTAGAACGCGTTTAATCAAGACAAGACAAGTTTAATCCGGCAAATTAGAAAAAAATAAATATATAAATATCAAAATTTGGTCATGTGAAGAAAGACTGACTGCCTAATTCACGTTATCTAGTAAGGCGAAGAATTGGTTATGATATGATAGAGGTGTACAAGTGGGTGCAGACGAGGAGTCACAATAACGTGGCTGAAATATGTTGACCAAATCACACACTAGACAGTGAAGAGATTATGACTTTGAAGTGAAAAAGTGAAGAGATTACTTTGGATCGCCTCAAAACTTCCTTTACCCGCATACTAAGACAGGTCTCTAGTCTTTGTCCTCCTGACTTTGATCTCGTTAACCGTTTCCGTGTCATCTGCCTTTCTTTTCCTTATTTCTATGGTCTTCCTAAGACTCATAAACCTGGTGTTCCTCTTTGTCCTATCATTTCTTCACGGGGCTCTGTCAGCTATCCTTTTGCCTCCTGGGTCACTAAAACCCTGACGCCTTACCTTGGCACTTTTTCCCCTGCCCACCTTCGTCACTCTCAGGACTTCATAGAAAGACTGCGTCTGCAATTCTCTTGTAAGATGCTTAGTCTTGAAGTCAACTCTCTGCTCTGCTCGATGACGTTTTCTCTTTCCTTAGACAGAAGGCATCTGAGGTCCTTCTTCCTCTCCCGCTTCCCACTGACGTTTTCCTCGAACTCATTAGACTCTGTGTTGACTCTAACTCTTTTCTCTTTCTCTGTCTACCGCAAACCCATGCATAGTGGCATGTACATTCACTTCTTTTCCTACCATCCTCCTTCTGTTAAGAAAAGTAACCTCGTTTTTCTCTTCCTCCGCGCTCTACGCATCAGCGACCCTCAGTTTCTTGATTCTGAAATTGTCTCTATCTACAAATCATTCTCTCACCTTGGTTACCAAGGTGAGAGAGAGAACATTTCATCAACTGAGCCTACTCTCAAGCTAAATGAAATTTCTTTCATCCTAAGCCTGCTTCCAACACTAGTGGCACTGTACTATGCCTTCCCTTCATATCTGAACTCAAAACTTTTACCAATACCTTTCGTCCTCTTGACATTACACTCGCCTTTCGACAAACTAACACACTTCGTAGCAATCTAGTTCACACTGTTCCTCCTGCTTCTAATGTCAACTCTGTTTCCTGTTCGTTTTGTCCTCTCCAATGCTTTGGCGAAACTGGCCGTACACTGAATGACAGACTTAAAGAACACAAGTAAATAATTATCAAAAGAAGGCACCAAATCGGGAAGGCTATGTAGCACCATCAAATGCGCAAAATAATTAGAGGGCGCTAAATATCACCAAGGATGCCAATACGAGAACAAAAACGCATAAGGCGAACGATATCAAAAGTATCCGAGTCACCAAGAATTCTATTGAGGGACAGGTGACCGCGAAGGGCGGTCGGAAAGCAAGACACACACTCGTCCTGGAAGTCAGGACATTCAAGAAGGACATGCACGACCGTAATAGGGACAATGCAACTAGGACAATAAGGAGCAGGGCGGCGCTCCATCAAGTGACCATGGGTTAAGCGAGTATGGCCAATACGCAACCTCGCCAGAGCTGTTTCCCACCGCCGGTTACAGTGGAAGGAGGACGGCCACGAGGAAACACAACATTTATGAGTGCGTAGCTTGTTACCAGTAACAGACAACCAAGAAGCCTGCCAACGGGTAAGGACGGAGAAATGGATAACCGGGTAAAAGTCGGAGTACGGAATGCCTTTACGAGAGATGGGACAAGAGCAGACAGCTTCCTTGGCGGCAGCATCCGCACGCTCATTTAAAGACACACCAATATGGCTGGGAACTCAACCGACTTAAATTTACTGTGAACAAGAAACAGCCAACGCTGGATCTCGACAACTACTGGATGAACTGGATTAAAGGACCCGAGAGCCATGAGGGCACTACGAGAGTCAACAACAACTACAAAGGAAGACTGACAACGAGAAAGCAGGAGACGAAGAGCATAGAGAATAGCATAAAGCTCCGCTGTAAAGATGCTAGTCTCTGGAGGTCAACGACACATAAGTGCGATCAGGAAAAACAACAGAGTAGTCTGCAGACTACGTCCGCAGACTTGGACCCATCGGTGAAGACAGAAACGGAGCGGGAGTGAGAAGAAAAGTGCTCAAGGAAAAGGCGTTTTAGAACCGTAGGAGGGGTAAAAGCTTTAGTGATACGGGTCAAGGATGTACAAAACCGCGGAAGAGGGACTCTCCACGGGGGCAAAGAAGGAACAACACGAGGAGAAACATTAGAAATACGAACGGAAAGAGAGTCCTGTAGGCAAGATAACCGGACAGAAAGAGGGAGGTGGTGAAGAGGAACAGGAACCGCAGGAGGGGTTAAAGTTAAAGCACGACAGAGGCGAAAGGAAGGATGTTGTAAGGACCGCGCAAGATAGCGAAGACAGTAGCGATCACGGCGGTCTTGGAGACACAGGAAGCCAGTGTCAACGTACAAGCTAAGGACGGGAGTCGAAGAAAGGCACCAGAACTGAGGCGCAACCCAGTATGGTGCAAAGCATCAAGACGGCGAAGAGTAGGAGAAGCAGACGAGTAAGCAGGGCAACCATAATCGAGCTTAGACAGGACGAGAGAGGAATGTAAAGCAAGGAGAGTGCGCCTATCTGCCCCCCAAGAAGTATGGGACAAGACCCGAAGGAGGGTAAGGGCCTTAGAGCACTCAACACGGAGGTAAGAGATATGGGGAGACTAAGACAAACGAGTGTCAAGGAATAACCCCAAAAGCTTCGCGGAATCTTTGTACTCAAGGGGATGACCATAAAGTGACAAAGAGGGACGAAGAACGACCCGTTTCCGCGTAAAAGTCATGTCACAAGTCTTAGAAGTAGAGAACTTGAAGCCATGATCGGTGGCCCAAGAGGAGACGGCATCAATTGCAAGTTGAAGTCTTGTAAATTCGCTGAAGGAGAGGCGAATCATCACACAAAGGGTAAGATCATCGACATAGAGAGCGGAACAAACTGGGTACTATTTCCCCACAAAGATACGAGCAGCAGAACAATGGAGAGGCGAAGGAAAAAGTAAAGGAACAAAGGGAACATCAGCACGAATCAAGAGAGCAGAAGAATTAGAAGCCCCAGCAACGGCTTGGGGGGGGTGGGAGAGAGAGAAAGGAATAGCCACGAAAACGACCAGGACGAGCACCAAGCATCGGCTCCTGGAGACAGACACAAAGGGGCGAAAACCGCGAAATCAGAAGTTGGAGTTCGAGGAAATTGGCGTAATAACCTCGAACGTTCCATTGAAGAATGGACAACGACGAGAAGAGAAAAGACAAAAACAGAAAACAAGGAAGAAACAAAGGCGAAAGAGCAACACAGCACGTTAAAGAATATCAGGGTCAGCAAAGTCAGGGTTAGGGGGCATGGGTAAATTGAGCAAAGACGAGGGAAGGAAACGGGAGAACAGATCAGAGGTGGGCGGGCGGGGTCCGGAGGAGGAGGAAGAGGAGGAGACAACGGAGAGGAGCTGTCAAGGACAGCAGCAGGAAGAGGGGGAGTAGAACCTCAGCAAGAGAGCAACCGAAAGGGAAGCAGGGGCCAAAGAATCCTCCATAGCAGGAACAGGGGGCGCAATCACTGAAATGGGAGGGGAAGGAGCAACAGAGCCAGAAGCCCACCCCACGAGCCTGAGAGGGTACAACGGTAACATTTATCGACATAAAGACGAAGAGAAAGAAATTCATCCACGAATGTGCCCCCATACCCACCATGGAGCCACAATTAGAGGCAGGACACCCAATAGGAAGCTATCGCCGATCATGCCGGGGCCCCCTAGGGGTGCGTCGTGAGTATACACCCCACAAACGCCACCTTAAGAACCGTCAGTCCGTCGAGATCGGGTTCAGCGACGAAAGGGGGATTGACAATAAAAGGTTCCCCTCGCTCGAGACGTCGGGTGCAACAGGTCTACGGGTGCAAGAGTATGCCTCCTCAAGCACCCGGGCGTCAAAATAGAAGAAGTCCAAAGAAAGATCCAAAACAAGCAAAAGGTCGGCAGGAAACGACAAGCAGATAGGAGAAGAGGGGGGAGAAAAACGAAACAGAAGGAAAAGGAAAAGGTGCTCAGCACAATTGGAGAGGACGGCTGCAGGAGCACAACGCTAGAAAAGGACAGAGGACTGCCCCAAGGAGCATCACACTCCGGCAGCCGCCCACTAAGTTCCCCTCACGGCATCAACGAGCTGAGCGGCGAGGGGGGGTTAAAGAACACAAGAGAAGTGTTAAGTCTGCCGACTTAAAAGTATCAACACAAGACATAAGAACATAACATAAGAACAAAGGCAACTGCAGAAGGCCTATTGGCCCATACGAGGCAGCTCCTATTTATAACCACCCAATCCCACTCATATACTTGTCCAACCCGCGCTTGAAACAATCGAGGGACCCCACCTCCAGCACATTACGCGGTAATTGGTTCCACAAATCAACAACTCTGTTACTGAACCAGTATTTACCCAAGTCTTTCCTAAATCTAAACTTATCCAATTTATACCCATTGTTTCGTGTTCTGTCTTGTGTTGATACTTTTAATACCCTATTAATATCCCCTTTGTTATGTCCATTCACCCACTTGTAAACCTCTATCATGTCACCCCTAACTCTTCGCCTTTCCAGTGAATGCAACTTAAGCTTTGTTAATCTTTCTTCATATGAAAGATTTCTAATTTGGGGAATTAACTTAGTCCTCCTACGCTGGACACGTTCAAGTGAATTTATATCCATTCTATAATATGGCGACCAAAACTGAACTGCATAATCTAAATGGGGCCTAACTAGAGCAAGATATAGCTTAAGAACCACACCAGGTGTCTTGTTACTAACGCTGCGATTAATAAATCCAAGTGTCCCATTTGCCATATTACGAACATTTATGCATTGATCCTTTTGTTTTAAATTCTTACTAATCATAACTCCCAGATCCCTTTCGCAATCCGACTTCGCAATCTCAACACCATCTAGCTCGTGTCTTGTAACTCTATCATCATTACCTAACCTCAGAACTTTACATTTATCAGCATTAAACTGCATCTGCCAATCCTTTGACCATTTCAAAACCCTATCTAGATCAACTTGAAGTGATAGTGAGTCCTCCTCCGAATTAATTTCCCTACCGATTTTCGTATCATCGGCAAATTTGCAAATGTTGCTACTCAAACCTGAATCTAAATCATTTATATATATTATAAACAACAGAGGTCCCAGGACAGAGCCTTGAGGCACTCCACTTACAACATTTTCCCACTCTGACTTGACTCCATTTATACTAACTCTCTGTTTCCTTTGGTATAGCCATGCCCTAATCCAGCTTAATATAGCACCCCCAATACCATGAGACTATCTTTTTAATCAGTCTTTCATGTGGCACTGTATCAAAAGCTTTGCTAAAGTCAAGGTACACAACATCACAATCCTTACCACTATCAACTGCCTCAACTATCTTCTTGAGGTTATCTTGAGATGATTTCGGGGCTTTTTAGTGTCCCCGCGGCCCGGTCCTCGACCAGGCCTCCACCCCCAGGAAGCAGCCCGTGACAGCTGACTAACACCCAGGTAGCTATTTTACTGCTAGGTAACTATGCTAGAATATAAAGATAACAAATTTGTTAAACATGAACGGCCATTTATAAAACCATGTTGCGACTCAATTATTAATTTATGTTTTTCAAGATGAAGACGACTTTTATTTGCTATTATAGATTCGAGTAACTTTCCCACAATAGACATTAGGCTAATTGGTCGATAGTTAGACGCAAGTGATCTATCTCCTTTCTTAAAAACTGGTATCACATTAGCAACTTTCCAAAACTCTGGCACTCTGCCTGACTCTATTGATTTATTAAATATGGTTGACAGTGGGTCACAAAGCTCCTCTTTGCATTCTTTAAGCACCCTGGCAAACACTTCATCCGGCCCTGGGGATTTGTTTGGTTTGAGTTTTACTATTTGTTTAAGAACATCCTCCCTGGTAACTGCTAAACTCGTCAACCTGTCCTCGTCCCCACCCACATAGACTTGTTCGGCTGAAGGCATATTGTTAAGTTCCTCTTTAGTAAATACAGATACAAAATATTTATTAAAAATACTACTCATGTCTTCATCATTATCTGTTATTTGACCTGTCTCAGTTTTTAATGGACCTATCCTTTCCCTAGTCTTAGTACGATATAACTGAAAAAAGCCTTTAGGATTTGTCTTTGCTTGCCCTGCTATGCGAACTTCATAGTTTCTTTTTGCTTTCCTTATCTCTTTTTTAACATTTCTAACCAGTTGTACGAATTCCTGTTCTAAAGTGACCTCCCCATTTTTAATCCATTTGTACCAAGCTCTCTTTTTACCTATCAGGTTCTTCAAATTCTTTGTTATCCACTTTGGGTCATTAGTATTCGATCTATTCAATTTGTATGGTATACTACGTTCCTGTGCTTTGTTTAGAATATTCTTAAATAAGTTATATATTGAATCCACATCGAAATCCCCATTTACGTCACCTATCGCTGTTTTCATGTCTCGCTCCAAGACCGGCCCACACCCCATACCCAAGACTTTCCAATCAATTTGACCCAAAAAATTTCTTAGGCTATTAAAATCAGCTTTTCGAAAATCTGGCACTTTAACAGAATTTTCTCCTACTGGTCTATTCCATTCTATGCTAAATCTGATTTCTTTGTGATCACTGTCCCCTAGCTCACTCCCTATTTCGATGTCATTAATTTGTGTTTCCCTGTTAGTTAGCACTAAATCTAAAATATTATTTTCCTGTGTTGGTTCCTTAATGTGTTGCGTAAGAAAGCAATCGTCAATTAATTCTAGAAAATCTTCTGCTTCACTATTCCCTGTTTTGTTCAACCAGTTTATTCCGCTAAAATTAAAGTCACCCATGACATAAAAACTGTTAGATCTAGATGATCTAGATATTTCATCCCATGGGTGCTTTGCTTCCATTCTGTCTAAATTTGGTGGCCTATATATAACTCCCATTATAATATTATTAGCTTTTTCGTTTAATTCTATCCAAATAGTTTCTGTGTGTGGCTCAGTTTTGATTCCATCTTTGAGACTACATTTCAAATTGTCCCTAACATATATGGCTACTCCCCCTCCTCGTCTAATATATCTATCTGTGTGAAATAGTTTAAATCCATTTATTTGATATTCAGCTAATAGTTCTCTCTTTTCTACATTCATCCACGTTTCGGTAAGTGCAATAATATCTATTTTTTCTGTGCAGACAGGAGCAGTTAATTCATTAATTTTATTTCTTAGACTTCTACTGTTAGTGTAATATACCCTAAGTGAATTGTTATTTTGAGGCCCTTCTCTTTCCCTGATCATTTTGCCAATTCCTTTCTCCCACAAACACATACTTTTATTACCTCCTTCCTCCAAATCAATTCCCATACCTCTCTGTACTAACAGTTTAAACCCAAGCAAACACCTCTAACCAATTCTTCCAACGAGTTCGCAACAGCAACAACCCCAGCTCTCGATAGATGCACCCCATCACGAGCATACATTTCATTTCTTCCATAGAAGTGTTCCCAGTTGTCTATGAAAGATATTGCATTTGATTTGCAATATCTTTCCAGCCGGCAATTGACACCAAGTGCCCTCGATATCCATTGATTTCCCACTTCCTTTCTTGGAAGAATGCCACACATATGATCGGGATTCCTCCCTTTGAGGAATCTAATTCTATGGCTGTTTTATACCTCTGAATCAGTTCCTCACTCCTAACTCGACCAACATCATTTCCTCCCACGCTAATGCAAATAATGGGATTGTTCCCATTTCCAGCCATAATATCATTCATGTTGTTTATAATATCACCAATTCCAGCTCCGGGATAGCAAACCCTTAACCTGTTCCCCCTATCTCTAGCACAAAACGTTCTATCCAAATACCTTATCTGGGAATCTCCCACAACTAAGGTTTGCTTAGGTACTTCCTTTACTCTCTGAGGGGCCTGCGCTTCCTTGCTCTTCGTTGCTTTCCCTTTTGCGCGATCCACAGTTTCACCACAGCACTCGTCCTCCAAAACGTCAAATGAATTAGAAGTTGCTATGGCGTTTGAAGGCGGCTTTATCAAAGTCTTCTTAAGGCCCCTGTCTTTCACAACTCTCCAAGACGAGGTCCCTTTACTACTGGTCTCCTCCTTCGTTACTTCTCGTTGTTCTTTCAGCTGACGCACCTCCTCCCGCAGAGAGTCCAACTCTGTCCTCAGGGCTCCCACTAGAGTCACCAGGTCCTTCACTACAACTTCCATATTGCTATGATAATATAACAACACTCAGGAGCTCCGGTTAACACACTCTCTCACTGAGACTATCTGAGCCTGACTGAAGACAGAACACGAAACAATGGGTATAAATTGGATAAGTTTAGATTTAGGAAAGACTTGGGTAAATACTGGCTCAGTAACAGGGTTGTTGATTTGTGGAACCAATTGCCGCGTAACATTGTGGAGGTGGGGTCCCTCTATTGTTTCAAGATTGATTGATAAAGATTAAGCCACCCAAGAGGTG
This sequence comes from Procambarus clarkii, assembly GCF_040958095.1. Classification (NCBI taxonomy): domain Eukaryota; kingdom Metazoa; phylum Arthropoda; class Malacostraca; order Decapoda; family Cambaridae; genus Procambarus; species Procambarus clarkii. Next base: position 1,954,350 of record NC_091158.1, read on the forward strand.
GCACGGGCATGAATAGCCCGTAAGTGGTACATTTTTTTTTCTCAGTATTCTGAGGTTGCATTTAACCATCAAGCTGTTATCGCGGGGGAGGATACTGCTTCACAGTCTTCATGAGGGTGTCCAGCTGCTGGACACCTTTGTTGACCAGGAGAGTGGCTGTGTTGATGGCTTCAGGGTGGCCACTGCATGATTCAGGAACTCTTAAAGCTCTTCTAAGGTCATTGGTTGCTTCACATTGCAGAAGATAGTGAAGTAATGGCTTTTCTGTGACAGTTTGGCAGAAGATCTGGGAGTTATGATTAGTAAGAATTTAAAACAAAAGGATCAATGCATAAATGTTCGTAATAAGGCAAATCGGACACTTGGATTTATTAATCGCAGCGTTAGTAACAAGACACCTGGTGTGGTTCTCAAGCTATATCTTGCTCTAGTTAGGCCCCATTTAGATTATGCAGTTCAGTTTTGGTCGCCATATTATAGAATGGATATAAATTCACTTGAACGTGTCCAGCGTAGGATGACTAAGTTAATTCCCCAAATTAGAAATCTTTCATATGAAGAAAGATTAACAAAGCTTAAGTTGCATTCACTGGAAAGGCGAAGAGTTAGGGGTGACATGATAGAGGTTTACAAGTGGATAAATGGACATAACCGGGGGGATATTAATAGGGTATTAAAAGTATCAACACAGGACAGAACACGAAACAATGGATATAAATTGGATAAGTTTAGATTTAGGAAAGACTTGGGTAAATACTGGTTCAGTAACAGGGTTGTTGATTTGTGGAACCAATTGCCGCGTAACATTGTGGAGGTGGGGTCCCTCGATTGTTTCAAGCACGGGTTGGACAAGTATATGAGTGGGATTGGGTGGTTATAGAATAGGAGCTGCCTCGTATGGGCCAATAGGCCTTCTGCAGTTACCTTTGTTCTTATGTTCTTATGTTCTTATGTTCTTAAGATGCACTCTCTCTGTCGGGGTTCACCAATCTCCCAGTTGCATCTGTAACTTAGACGTAGTCTATATAGCCTAACTGCTATTTCCCTGTGAATTCCTTTTGGGATATTTAACCTTTCTAATTTGGTTGCCTGAAGATACCATGTTGCAGATGGCGAACCCTCAGCTATTCTCTGGTGCAGGTAGGCTTTGTTGAGATGTGAGAGTTTTTTGGTGATGATGTTTTTTATGTTCTCTAGGCTGGGTTGAATTGTTTTATGTATCACTGGATGACGAGTTGCCAATTTAGCAATTTCATCAGCTTTTTCATTTAATGGGATTCCAATATGGGATGGGGTCCAGTTTAAAGTTATGTTGAGTCCCTTGCCTTTAGCGACTGCTCCAAGATACAAAATGGTGGTAATTATTTCCACATTATCTTTCCACTGTTTTTGTCCTAGTATTTGAAGTGCAGCTTTTGAGTCTGTGTGTATGATTGCATTTTGAGTGTTTTGTGCAATCACATATATCATAGCAAATATGGAAGTTGTAGTGAAGGACCTGGTGACTCTAGTGGGAGCCCTGAGGACAGAGTTGGACTCTCTGCGGGAGGAGGTGCGTCAGCTTAAAAAACAACGAGAAGTAACGAAGGAGGAGACCAGCAGTAAAGGGACCTCGTCTTGGAGAGTTGCGAAAGACAGGGGCCTTAAGAAGACTTTGATAAAGCCGCCTTCAAACGCCATAGCAACTTCAAATTCATTTGACGTTTTGGAGGACGAGTGCTGTGGAGAGACTGTGGATCGCGCAAAAGGGAAAGCAACGAAGAGAAAGGAAGCGCAGGCCCCTCAGAAAGTAAAGGAAGTACCTAAGCAAACATTAGTTGTGGGAGATTCCCAGATAAGGTATTTGGATAGAACGTTTTGTGCTAGAGATAGGGGGAACAGGTTAAGGGTTTGCTATCCCGGAGCTGGCATTGGTGATATTATAAACAACATGAATGATATTACGGCTGGTAATGGGAACAATCCCATTATTTGCATTAGCGTGGGAGGAAATGATGTTGGTCGAGTCAGGAGTGAGGAACTGATTCAGAGGTATAAAACAGCCATAGAGTTAGTTAGGAGCAAGGGAGGAATCCCGATCATATGTGGCATTCTTCCAAGAAAGGGAGTGGGAAATGAATGGATATCGAGGGCACTTGGTGTCAATTGCCGGCTGGAAAGATATTGCAAATCAAATGCAATATCTTTCATAGACAACTGGGAACACTTCTATGGAAGAAATGAAATGTATGCTCGTGATGGGGTGCATCTATCGAGAGCTGGGGTTGTTGCTGTTGCGAACTCGCTAGAAGAAGTGGTTAGAGGTGTTTGTTTGGGTTTAAACTGTTAGTAGATAGAGGTATGGGAATTGATTTGGAGGAAGGAGGTAATAAAAGTATGTGTTTGTGGGAGAAAGGAATTGGCAAAACGATCAGGGAAAGAGAAGGTCCGCAAAATAACAATTCACTTAGGGTATATTACACTAACAGTAGAAGTCTAAGAAATAAAATTAACGAATTAAATGCTCTTGTCTGCACAGAAAAAATAGATATTATTGCACTTACCGAAACGTGGATGAATGTAGAAAATAGAGAACTATTAGCTGAATATCAAATATATGGATTTAAACTATTTCACACAGATAGATATATTAGACGAGGAGGTGGAGTAGCCATATATGTTAGGGACAATTTGAAATGTAGTCTCAAAGAGGGAATCAAAACAGAGCCACACACAGAAACTATTTGGATTGAATTAAACGAAAAAGCTAATAATATTATAATAGGAGTAATATATAGGCCACCAAATTTAGACAGAATGGAAGCAAAGCATCTATGGGATGAAATATCTAGAGCATCTAGATCTAACAGTATTTATGTCATGGGTGACTTTAATTTTAGCGGAATAAACTGGTTGAACAAAACAGGGAATAGTGAAGCAGAAGATTTTCTAGAATTAATTGACGATTGCTTTCTTACGCAACACATTAAGGAACCAACACGGGAAAATAATATTTTAGATTTAGTGTTAACTAACAGGGAAACGCAAATTAATGACATCGAAATAGGGAGTGAGCTAGGGAGCAGTGATCACAAAGAAATCAGATTTAGCATAGAATGGAATAGACCAGTAGGAGAAAATTCTGTTAAAGTGCCAGATTTTCGAAAAGCTGATTTTAATAGCCTAAGAAATTTTTTGGGTCAAATTGATTGGAAAGGCTTGGGTATGGGGTGTGGGCCGGTCTTGGAGCGAGACATGAACCCAGCGATAGGTGACTTAAATGGGGATTTCGATGTGGATTCAATATATAACTTATTTAAGAATATTCTAAACAAAGCACAGGAACGTAGTATACCATACAAATTGAATAGATCGTATACTAATGACCCAAAGTGGATAACAAAGAATTTGAAGAACCTTATAGGTAAAAAGAGAGCTTGGTACAAAAGGATTAAAAATGGGGAGGTCACTTTAGAACAGGAATTCGTACAACTGGTTAGAAATGTTAAAAAAGAGATAAGGAAAGCAAAAAGAAACTATGAAGTTCGCATAGCAGGGCAAGCAAAGACAAATCCTAAAGGGTTTTTTCAGTTATATCGTACTAAGACTAGGGAAAGGATAGGTCCATTAAAAACTGAGACAGGTCAAATAACAGATAGTGATGAAGAGATGAGTAGTATTTTTAATAAATATTTTGTATCTGTATTTACTAAAGAGGAACTTAACAATATGCCTTCAGCCGAACAAGTCTATGTGGGTGGGGACGAGGACAGGTTGACGAGTTTAGCAGTTACCAGGGAGGATGTTCTTAAACAAATAGTAAAACTCAAACCAAACAAATCCCCAGGGCCGGATGAAGTGTTTGCTAGGGTGCTTAAAGAATGCAAAGAGGAGCCTTGTGACCCACTGTCAACCATATTTAATAAATCAATAGAGTCAGGCAGAGTGCCAGAGTTTTGGAAAGTTGCTAATGTGATACCAGTTTTTAAGAAAGGAGATAGATCACTTGCGTCTAACTATCGACCAATTAGCCTAACGTCTATTGTGGGAAAGTTACTCGAATCTATAATAGCAAATAAAATTCGTCTTCATCTTGAAAAACATAAATTAATAATTGAGTCGCAACATGGTTTTATAAATGGCCGTTCATGTTTAACAAATTTGTTATCTTTTTATTCTAGCATTGTTGAGGCAGTTGATAGTGGTAAGGATTGCGATGTTGTATACCTTGACTTTAGCAAAGCTTTTGATACAGTGCCACATGAAAGACTGATTAAAAAAATAGAGTCTCATGGTATTGGGGGTGCTATATTAAGCTGGATTAGGGCATGGCTATACCAAAGGAAACAGAGAGTTAGTATAAATGGAATCAAGTCAGAGTGGGAAAATGTTGTAAGTGGAGTGCCTCAAGGCTCTGTCCTGGGACCTCTGTTGTTTATAATATATATAAATGATTTAGATTCAGGTTTGAGTAGCAACATTTGCAAATTTGCCGATGATACGAAAATCGGTAGGGAAATTAATTCGGAGGAGGACTCACTATCACTTCAAGTTGATCTAGATAGGGTTTTGAAATGGTCAAAGGATTGGCAGATGCAGTTTAATGCTGATAAATGTAAAGTTCTGAGGTTAGGTAATGATGATAGAGTTACAAGATACGAGCTAGATGGTGTTGTGATTGCGAAGTCGGATTGCGAAAGGGATCTGGGAGTTATGATTAGTAAGAATTTAAAACAAAAGGATCAATGCATAAATGTTCGTAATAAGGCAAATCGGACACTTGGATTTATTAATCGCAGCGTTAGTAACAAGACACCTGGTGTGGTTCTCAAGCTATATCTTGCTCTAGTTAGGCCCCATTTAGATTATGCAGTTCAGTTTTGGTCGCCATATTATAGAATGGATATAAATTCACTTGAACGTGTCCAGCGTAGGATGACTAAGTTAATTCCCCAAATTAGAAATCTTTCATATGAAGAAAGATTAACAAAGCTTAAGTTGCATTCACTGGAAAGGCGAAGAGTTAGGGGTGACATGATAGAGGTTTACAAGTGGATGAATGGACATAACCGGGGGGATATTAATAGGGTATTAAAAGTCTCAACACAGGACAGAACACGAAACAATGGATATAAATTGGATAAGTTTAGATTTAGGAAAGACTTGGGTAAATACTGGTTCAGTAACAGGGTTGTTGATTTGTGGAACCAATTGCCGCGTAACATTGTGGAGGTGGGGTCCCTCGATTGTTTCAAGTACGGGTTGGACAAGTATATGAGTGGGATTGGGTGGTTATAGAATAGGAGCTGCCTCGTATGGGCCAATAGGCCTTCTGCAGTTACCTTTGTTCTTATGTTCTTATGTTATGTTCAAAGGTAACTGCAGAAGGCCTATTGGCCCATACGAGGCAGCTCCTATTCTATAACCACCCAATCCCACTCATATACTTGTCCAACCTGCGCTTGAAACAATCGAGGGACACCACCTCCACCAGGTTACACGGCAATTGGTTCCACAAATCAACAACCCTGTTACTGAACCAGTATTTACCCAAGTCTTTCCTAAATCTAAACTTATCCAATTTATACCCATTGTTTCGTGTTCTGTCTTGTGTTGATATTTTTAATACCCTATTAATATCCCCCCTGTTATGTCCATTCATCCACTTGTAAACCTCTATCATGTCACCCATAACTCTTCGCCTTTCCAGTGAATGCAACTTAAGCTTTGTTAATCTTTCTTCATATGAAAGATTTCTAATTTGGGGAATTAACTTAGTCATCCTACGTTGGACACGTTCAAGTGAATTTATATCCATTCTATAATACGGCGACCAAAACTGAACTGCATAATCTAAATGGGGCCAAGTAACAAGACACCTGGTGTGGTTCTTCAGCTATATCTAGCTCTGGTTAGGCCCTATTTAGATCATGCAGTTCAGTTTTGATCGCCGTACTATAGAATAGATATAAATTCACTTGAACGTGTCCAGCGTAGAATGACTAAGAACATAAGAACAAAGGTAACTGCAGAAGGCCTATTGGCCCATACGAGGCAGCTCCTATCTATAACCACCCAATCCCACTCATATACTTGTCCAACCCGCGCTTGAAACAATCAAGGGACCCCACATCCACCACGTTACGCGGCAATTGGTTCCACAAATCAAGAACCCTGTTACTGAACCAGTATTTATCCAAGTCTTTCCTAAATCTAAACGTATCCAATTTATGCCCATTGTTTCGTGTTCTGTCTTGTGTTGATACTTTTAATACTCTATTTATATCCCCTTTGTTATGTCCATTCATCCACTTGTAAACCTTTATCATGTCATCCCTATCTCTTCGCTTTTCCAGTGAATGCAAGTTAAGCTTTGTTAATCTTTCGTCATATGAAAGATTTCTAATTTGGGGAATTATCTTAGTCATCTTACGCTGGACACGTTCAAGTGAATTTATATCCATTATATAGTATGGCGACCAAAACTGAACTGCATAATCTAAAAGGCGCCTAACCAGAGCAAGATATAGCTGAAGAACAACACCAGATGTCTTGTTACTAACGCTTTGATTAATAAATCCCAGTGTCCTATTTGCCTTATTACAAACATTCATGCATTGATCCTTTTGTTTTAAATGCTTACTAATCATAACTCCCAGATCCCTTTCGTAATCCGACTTCGCAATCTCAACACCATCAAGCTCGTATCTTGTTTAACAATTTTCTCGTATGGGTGGTTAACAATACAAGCTGCCTCGTATGGGTCAATAGGTCTTCTGCACTTACCTTTATTTTTATATTCTTTTGTTCTTACGTTATAAGGACTTAACAATATCAAGATATAGCTGAATTAAAGAATTAAGGGTTTACTATAGCCCCAATTTACTTGGAAATTTTATTTCCGAATTGCTGAATCTAAGATAACAAAACAAACTGAGGACTAACACCAGGTGTTTTATTACTAATGAATCGAGAAATAAATTCCAGTGTCCTATTTGGTCTCCCTATTACAGAAAGGAGATAAATTTAAAGGATTGCTTATAGGGATGTGTGAAAAAGTTATTAAAAGATATAAGAAGCCTTTCTGATACGGAGAGAATTGAAAAATCATAGCTAAGTTTCTGTGTAATTATAAAGAAAAATGAGTGCATTATTGGACAGTTTATAGGAAATGGAATTTAAGTATACTTTCTATATGTTTTGGAAAAAAAGAGTTGAAAGAATTGATATGAAATGAATAAATTTAGGTTCAATAATGGCCAGGATAAATGCTGGTTTGCATAGCGGTTCTCCGATTTATGGAACAACCTACCGACTAACATGAGAGAAGAGGTATTAATGGATTCTTTCAAATAATGTTTAGACAAACATATGAATGATTTATGAAGAATATAAAAAGTAGTGTTCTCGTATGGGTCAATATGCCTTCAACAGTTTCATTTTTCTTGTAATCTTGTAAAACAAATCGCAGTAGTACCACAGAAAGCCGAATACACTTTACCCGAATGAGGTGAAATGTGTGCATTATAAAAAGGAAAACTCTGACGTACAGTATAGCATTTCCTCTCACCGTCTTCTCTTCAGCTGTCCCAACTTCAAGGCTCGCCCTATGAGCATATTCTGCATATTATTGTATTGCGTTGTTGTACAGCACTGCACAATATATCTGCAGTAAGTAGGCACTTTTCTGCTCGCTTTCGCAGCATAAACTATTTTCGACTGAGTGTGTGTTACTCTGTCGTATAATGGCGGAATCTTACTTTCCTGATAACTCCACGATTTGTGTCTTAGAAAAACCTAGTACAAGTGAAGCTGGCAAAATTATTCGTAAGATATTTTCGATAAAAAATACAGACAATCCAACAACAATTAAGAATGTAACTCGTGTCGATTATGACAATCACGGGCAAAACGATAATGTCAGCGACCGCTTGGGAGTCTATTGCCAAGCTTACAATTCCCGTTCCTTTAAAGGCTCAGATTATGGATATGCTGACTCTGTTGATGATTCCTCTTCTGATTATGTTGATGAATACTCCGGTGACGATGAATACTCCGGTGACGATGAATACTCCGGTGAATATGAATACTCCGGTGAATATGAATACTCCAGTGAATATGAATACCCCGATGATGATGAAAGCTCCAATGATGATGATAACTCCGATGATTATGAAAACTCCGATGATGATGAAAACACCGATGATGATGATATCTCCGATGTTGATGGATTCAGAAACGCTGATTATGTAGGACACGACCCTTACCTTTTCGACTGTTTTGGTAATTATTGTCCAGGCGATTCTGACTACAATTTCATACAAACCGAAAACTACAAACAAAGACGTTTGGGCAAGTTCGGGTACAACTCTTATGGATTTTTAATGCACTCAGCTGGTACCGCAGAGGCGTTAGCAGACACCAGACAAACCATTAACGGGACAGTTTTAACTGCTTCTAAGAGCCTCGTTACTGTAACCTTGGATAAGGCTAAGGAACAAAGACAGCAACCGATTAAGTCAAAACCAAAATTCAACATTCCAGAAGACTCTACGATGTTTGAATTTGAAAAACCTGGTCCAGTTGAAGTTTGCAGAAATGAGCTTAATCAAAAAAGATTTTGGATGAGAAATACAGACTATCCAACAACAATTAAGACTGTAATAAGTGTCGATTATGATTACGGGCACAACGATAAGGGCGAAGGCCGCCAAGAACTCAAACGCCAATCTTACAAATGCCTTTTCGTTAAACGCATTAGTGATGATGTTGAAGGACACGATGCTCAGTGCCACGATTTTTCAGAATATGACCTCGATTATTGTACCTTCAATGTCTTAGGAACCGAACACAACAAAGAAAGACGTTTGGATAAGATTGGGTGGACCTTTTATGGATTTTTCAGAAACTTGCATGATAGCGCAACGGGGTTAAATAGACAAGCTTTTAACTGTACAGTTTTATCTGCTTCTAGAGGCCTCGGAGCGGTAGCAGTGGATGAGGCTAAGGAACAAGGACAGCGACAAATTAAGTCAATACCAAAGTCATTCCATATTCCTGAGGATTCTACAATAATTGTACTTGAGAAATCTTGTTCAAATGAAGCTGGTACAAATGAAGTTATCCGTAAAATATTTTGGATAAGTAACACAGACAATCCATTATCAAATAACAATGTAACTCGTGACGATGGTGAAGGTCGCGGATAGAATGAAAAGTGCGTGCACCTGCGATTGTCTATGAATTCTATGAAAATATTATGGTCAATGACATTGTGTAACATAAACGGAATTAAACCAATATCATGTTATGTGTTTTAAAGTTAATAAATGTTAAGTAGTGTTTTAAAGTTAATAAATGTTAAGTAGTGTTTTAAAGTTAATAAATGTTAAGTAGTGTTTTAAAGTTAATAAATGTTAAGTAGTGTTTTAAAGTTAATAAATGTTAAGTAGTGTTTTAAAGTTAATAAATGTTAAGTAGTGTTTTAAAGTAATAAATGTTAAGTAGTGTTTGAAAGTTAATAAATGTTAAGTAGTGTTTTAAGGGTTAATAAATGTTAAGTAGTGTTTTAAAGTTAATAAATGTTAAGTAGTGTTTTATAGTTAATAAATGTTATACCATTAATGACGTGTTTTCTTCCATATGTTTAAAGTACCAACCTGAGCTAAATGAATAGCTCATTTTCCATGAGCTATTGGCTCATGGAAAATAGAAAAGCTATTTTCATTTTATTTTCATGTTACCTGGTAACTTGCTACATACGACAACAATCTTTTTTAACGTGACTTTATTCCTATTTTTATAATATGTTCACCGTTTATGTATTTAACCCCTAATTAATATTCTCTCTGTACTGACAAGTGACAGGTTTTGAGGTTGGGTAATGATGGAGTTATTAGATACGATTTAGATGGTGTTGAGATTGCGACGTCTGATTGCAAAAGTAATCTGGGAGTCATGATTAGTAGCAATTTACACACTAAAATCAATGCATAAATGTTCTAAATAAGGGCTTTATTTCTCGTAATGTTAGTAATAAAACACCTAGTGTTATTCCGTGCAAAGCACAGATATATATCTAGCTCTTGTTAGGCCCCATATAGATTATTCAGTTCAGTTTTGGTCGTGAACCTATAGAATGGATATAAATTCAGTAGAACGCGTCCAGCGAAGGATGACAAAGTTAATCCAGCAAATTAGAAAAAAAAATATATTAATATCAAAACTTGGTCATGTGAAGAAAGACTGACTGCCTAATTTACGTTATCTAGAAGGCGAAGAATTGGTTATGATATGATAGAGGTGTACAAGTGGATGCAGACGAGGAGTCACAATAACGTGGCTGAAATATGTTGACCAAATCACACACTATACAGTGAAGAGATTACGACTTTGAAGTGAAAAAGTGAAGAGATTACGACTTTGAAGTGAAAAAGTGAAGAGATTACGACTTTGAAGTGAAAAAGTGAAGAGATTACGACTTTAAAGTGAAAAAGTGATGAGATTACTTTGGATCGCCTCAAAACTTCCTTTACCCGCATACTAAGACAGGTCTCTAGTCTTTGTCCTCCTGACTTTGATCTCGTTAACCGTTTCCGTGTCATCTGCCTTTCTTTTCCTTATTTCTATGGTCTTCCTAAGACTCATAAACCTGGTGTTCCTCTTTGTCCTATCATTTCTTCACGGGGCTCTGTCAGCTATCCTTTTGCCTCCTGGGTCACTAAAACCCTGACGCCTTACCTTGGCACTTTTTCCCCTGCCCACCTTCGTCACTCTCAGGACTTCATAGAAAGACTGCGTCTGCAATTCTCTTGTAAGATGCTTAGTCTTGAAGTCAACTCTCTGCTCTGCTCGATGACGTTTTCTCTTTCCTTAGACAGAAGGCATCTGAGGTCCTTCTTCCTCTCCCGCTTCCCACTGACGTTTTCCTCGAACTCATTAGACTCTGTGTTGACTCTAACTCTTTTCTCTTTCTCTGTCTACCGCAAACCCATGCATAGTGGCATGTACATTCACTTCTTTTCCTACCATCCTCCTTCTGTTAAGAAAAGTAACCTCGTTTTTCTCTTCCTCCGCGCTCTACGCATCAGCGACCCTCAGTTTCTTGATTCTGAAATTGTCTCTATCTACAAATCATTCTCTCACCTTGGTTACCAAGGTGAGAGAGAGAACATTTCATCAACTGAGCCTACTCTCAAGCTAAATGAAATTTCTTTCATCCTAAGCCTGCTTCCAACACTAGTGGCACTGTACTATGCCTTCCCTTCATATCTGAACTCAAAACTTTTACCAATACCTTTCGTCCTCTTGACATTACACTCGCCTTTCGACAAACTAACACACTTCGTAGCAATCTAGTTCACACTGTTCCTCCTGCTTCTAATGTCAACTCTGTTTCCTGTTCGTTTTGTCCTCTCCAATGCTTTGGCGAAACTGGCCGTACACTGAATGACAGACTTAAAGAACACAAGTAAATAATTATCAAAAGAAGGCACCAAATCGGGAAGGCTATGTAGCACCATCAAATGCGCAAAATAATTAGAGGGCGCTAAATATCACCAAGGATGCCAATACGAGAACAAAAACGCATAAGGCGAACGATATCAAAAGTATCCGAGTCACCAAGAATTCTATTGAGGGACAGGTGACCGCGAAGGGCGGTCGGAAAGCAAGACACACACTCGTCCTGGAAGTCAGGACATTCAAGAAGGACATGCACGACCGTAATAGGGACAATGCAACTAGGACAATAAGGAGCAGGGCGGCGCTCCATCAAGTGACCATGGGTTAAGCGAGTATGGCCAATACGCAACCTCGCCAGAGCTTTAGTGATACGGGTCAAGGATGTACAAAACCGCGGAAGAGGGACTCTCCACGGGGGCAAAGAAGGAACAACACGAGGAGAAACATTAGAAATACGAACGGAAAGAGAGTCCTGTAGGCAAGATAACCGGACAGAAAGAGGGAGGTGGTGAAGAGGAACAGGAACCGCAGGAGGGGTTAAAGTTAAAGCACGACAGAGGCGAAAGGAAGGATGTTGTAAGGACCGCGCAAGATAGCGAAGACAGTAGCGATCACGGCGGTCTTGGAGACACAGGAAGCCAGTGTCAACGTACAAGCTAAGGACGGGAGTCGAAGAAAGGCACCAGAACTGAGGCGCAACCCAGTATGGTGCAAAGCATCAAGACGGCGAAGAGTAGGAGAAGCAGACGAGTAAGCAGGGCAACCATAATCGAGCTTAGACAGGACGAGAGAGGAATGTAAAGCAAGGAGAGTGCGCCTATTCTACTAGTGCGCCAAATACTACTCATCTCCTTGTCATTATCCGTTATTTGACCTGTCTCAGATTTTAATGGACCTATCCTTTCCCTAGTCTTAGTTCGATATAACTGAAAAAACCCTTTAGGATTTGACTTTGCTTGCTCTGCTATGCGAACTTCATAGTTTCTTTTTGCTTTCCTTATCTCTTTTTTAACATTTCTAACCAGTTGTATGAATTCCTGTTCTAACCTGACTTCCCCATTGTTAATCCTTTTGTACCAAGCTCTCTTTTTAAAAAAAGGTTCTTTAAATTATTTGTTATCCACTTTGGGTCATTAGTATTCGATCTATTCAATTTATATGGTATACTACGTTATGAACATAAGAACAAAGGCAACTGCAGAAGGCCTATTGGCCCATACGAGGCAGCTCCTATTTATAACCACCCAATCCCACTCATACTTGTCCAACCCGCGCTTGAAACAATCGAGGAACCCCACCTCAACAATGTTACGCGGCAATTGGTTCCACAAATCAACAACGCTGTTACTGAACCAGTATTTACCCAAGTCTTTCCTAAATCTAAACTTATCCAATTTATACCCATTGTTTCGTGTTCTGTCTTGTGTTGATACTTTTAATACCCTATAAATATCCCCTTTGTTATGTCTATTCACCCACTTGTAAACCTCTATCATGTCACCCCTAACTCTTCGCCTTTCCAGTGAATGCAACTTAAGCTTTGTTAATCTTTCCTCATATGATAGATTTCTAATTTGGGGAATTAACTTAGTCATCCTACGCTGGACACGTTCAAGTGAATTTATATCCATTCTATAATATGGCGACCAAAACTGAACTGCATATTCTAAATGGGGCCTAACTAGAGCAAGATATAGCTTGAGAACCACACCAGGTGTCTTGTTACTAACGCTGCGATTAATAAATCCAAGTGTCCGATTTGCCTTGTTACAAACATTTATGCATTGATCCTTTTGTTTTAAATTCTTACTAATCATAACTCCCAGATCCCTTTCGCAATCTCAACACCATCTAGCTCGTATCTTGTAACTCTATCATCATTACCTAGCCTCAGAACTTTACATTTATCAGCATTAAACTGTATTTGCCAATCCTTTGACCATTTCAAAACCCTATCTAGATCAACTTGAAGTGATAGCGAGTCCTCCCCCGAACTAATTTCCCTACCGATTTTCGTATCATCGGCAAATTTGCACATGTTGCTACTCAAACCTGAATCTAAATCATTTATATATATTATGAACAACAGAGGTCCCAGGACAGATCCTTGAGGCACTCCACTTACAACAGTTTCCCACTCTGACTTGATTCTATTTATACTAACTCTTTGTTTCCTTTGGTATAGCCATGCCCTAATCCAGCCTAATATAGCACCCCCAATACCATGAGACTCTATCTTTTTAATCAGTCTTTCATGTGGCACTGAATCAAAAGCTTTGCTAAGGTCAAGGTACACAACATCACAATCCTTACCACTATCAACTGCCTCAACTATGCTAGAATAAAAAGATAACAAATTTGTTATACATGAACGGCCATTTACAAAACCATGCTGCGACTCAATTATTAATTTATGGTTTTCAAGATGAAGACGACTTTTATTTGCTATTATAGATTCGAGTAACTTTCCCACAATAGACGTTAGGCTAATTGGTCTATAGTTAGACGCAAGTGATCTATCTCCTTTCTTAAAAACTGGTATCACATTAGCAACTTTCCAAAACTCTGGCACTCTGCCTGACTATTGATTTATTAAATATGGTTGACAGTGGGTCACAAAGCTCCTCTTTGCATTCTTTAAACACCCTGGCAAACACTTCATCCGGCCCTGGGGATTTGTTTGGTTTGAGTTTTACTATTTGTTTAAAAACATCCTCCCTGGTAACTACTAAACACGTCAACCTGTCCTCGTCCCCACCCACATAGACTTGTTCGGCTGAAGGCATATTGTTAAGTTCCTCTTTAGTAAATACAGATACAAAATATTTATTAAAAATACTACTCATCTCTTCATCACTATCTGTTATTTGACCTGTCTCAGTTTTTAATGGACCTATCCTTTCCCTAGTCTTAGTACGATATAACTGAAAAAACCCTTTAGGATTTGTCTTTGCTTGCCCGGCTATGCGAACTACATAGTTTCTTTTTGCTTTCCTTATCTCTTTTTTAACATTTCTAGCCAGTTGTACGAATTCCTGTTTTAAAGTGACCTCCCCATTTTTAATCCTTTTGTACCAAGCTCTCTTTTTACCTATAAGGTTCTTCAAATTCTTTGTTTGTATGGTATACTTCGTTCCTGTGCTTTGTTTAGAATATTCTTAAATAAGTTATATATTGAATCCACATCGAATTCCCCATTTAAGTAACCTATCGCTGGGTTCATGTCTCGCTCCAAGACCGGCCCACACCCCATACCCAAGACTTTCCAATCAATTTGACTCAAAAAATTTCTTAGGCTATTAAAATCAGCTTTGCGAAAATCTGGCACTTTAACATAATTTTCTCCTACAGGTCTATTCCATTCTATGCTAAATCTGATTTCTTTGTGATCACTGTTTCCTAGCTCACTCCCTATTTCGATGTCATTAATTTGTGTTTCCCTGTTAGTTAACACTAAATCTAAAATATTATTTTCCCATGTTGGTTCTTTAATGTGTTGCGTAAGAAAGCAATCGTCAATTAATTCTAGAAAATCTTCTGCTTCACTATTCCCTGTTTTGTTCAACCAGTTTATTCCACTAAAATTAAAGTCACCCAAGACATAAATACTGTTAGATCTAGATGCTCTAGATATTTCATCCCATAGATGCTTTGCTTCCATTCTGTCTAAATTTGGTGGCCTATATATAACTCCTATAATATTATTAGCTTTTTCGTTTAATTCTATCCAAATAGTTTCTGTGTGTGGCTCAGTTTTGATTCCCTCTTTGAGACTACATTTCAAATTGTCCATAACATATATGGCTACTCCACCTCCTCGTCTAATATATCTATCTGTGTGAAATAGTTTAAATCCATTTATTTGATATTCAGCTAATAGTTCTCTATTTTCTACATTCATCCACGTTTCGGTAAGTGCAATAATATCTATTTTTTCTGTGCAGACAAGAGCATTTAATTCGTTAATTTTATTTCTTAGACTTCTACTGTTAGTGTAATATACCCTAAGTGAATTGTTATTTTGAGGCCCTTCTCTTTCCCTGATCATTTTGCCAATTCCTTTCTCCCACAAACACATACTTTTATTACCTTCTTCTTCCAAATCAATTCCCATACCTCTATCTACTAACAGTTTAAACCCAAACAAACACCTCTAACCACTTCTTCCAACGAGTTCGCAACAGCAAGAACCCCAGCTCTCGATAGATGCACCCCATCACGAGCATACATTTCATTTCTTCCATAGAAGTGTTCCCAGTTGTCTATGAAAGATATTACATTTGATTTGCAATATCTTTCCAGCCGGCAATTGACACCAAGTGCCCTCGACATCCATTCATTTCCCACTCCCTTTCTTGGAAGAATGCCACATATGATCGGGATTCCTCCCTTGCTCCTAACTAATTCAATGGCTGTCCTGAATCTCTGTATTAGTTCCTCACTCCTAACTCGCCCAACATCATTACCCCCTGCATTACGTTCCTGTGCTTTGTTTAGAATATTCTTAAACAAGTTATATATTAAATCCACATCGAAATCCTCTTTTACGTCACCTGTCCCTGGGTTCATGTCTCGCTCTAAGACCGGCCCACACCCTATACCCAAGACTTTCCAATCTATTTGACCCAAAAAATTTCTTAGGCTATTAAAATTACCTTTTCGAAAATCTGGCACTTTAACAGAATTTTCTCCTACAGGTCTATTCCATTCTATGCTAAATCTGATTACTTTGTGATCACTGTTCCCTAGCTCACTCCCTATTTCGATGTCATTAATTTGTGTTTCCCTGTTAGTTAACACTAAATCTAAAATATTATTTTCCCGCGTTGGTTCCTTATTTTATTGCCTAAGAAAGCAATCGTCAATTAATTCTAGAAAATCTTCTGCTTCACTATTCCCTGTTTTGTTCACCCAGTTTATTCCACTAAAATTAAAGTCACCCATGACATAAATACTGTTAGATCTAGATGCTCTAGATATTTCATTCCATAGATGCTTTGCTTCTATGGAATAGAAGGTGACATGATAGAGGTTTGACATGATAGAGGTTTAGGGGTGACATGATAGAGGTTTACAAGTGGATGAATGGACATAACCGGGGGGATATTAATAGGGTATTAAAAGTATCAACACAGGACAGAACACGAAACAATGGATATAAATTGGATAAGTTTAGATTTAGGAAAGACTTGGGTAAATACTGGTTCAGTAACAGGGTTGTTGATTTGTGGAACCAATTGCCGCGTAACATTGTGGAGGTGGGGTCCCTCGATTGTTTCAAGCACGGGTTGGACAAGTATATGAGTGGGATTGGGTGGTTATAGAATAGGAGCTGCCTCGTATGGGCCAATAGGCCTTCTGCAGTTACCTTTGTTCTTATGTTCTTATGTTCTTATTGTTTCAAGCGCGGGTTGGACAAGTATATGAGTGGGATTGGGTGGTTATAGATAGGAGCTGCCTCGTATGGGTCAATAGGCCTTCTGCAGTTAACTTTGTTCTTATGTTCTTGTTCTAAACTGAATTCCCCTTTCCGAATCCTTCAGTACCAAGCTCTCTTTCTACCTATAAGGTTTTTCAGATCCTTTGTTATCCATTTCGGGTCATTTATATTTGATCTATTCAAATTGAAAGGTATACTACTTTCCTGTGCTTTGCTTAGAATATTTAGAAATAAGTTATATTTATAATCCAAATCAAAATCCTCCTTTACATCACACATCGCTGAGTTCAAGTCTTGCTCCAAGACCGGCCCACCCCCTATCCCCAAGGCTTTCCAATCAATTTGACCCAAACAATTTCTTAGGATAATAAAATTAGCCTCACGTAAATCTGGCACTTTAACAGAATTTTGTCCTATGGCACTTTAACAGAATTTTCTTCTATGGCACTTTAACAGATTTTTCTCCTAATTGAAAACCTATCATATGAAGGGATTGACAAAGCTTAAATTTGCAGGCATAGAGTTACGTTCTTCTTTAGTAAAAACAGATATAAAATATTTATTAAAACTACTACTCCTCTCTTTGTTAACATAAGAACAACGTTAACATTATGTTTATGAAAAACATAAATTAATAATTGAGTCGCAACATGGTTTTATAAATGACCGTTCATGTTTATCAAATTTGTTATCTTTTTATTCTAGCATAGTTGAGGCAGTTGATAGTGGTAAGGATTGTGATGTTGTGTACCTTGACTTTAGCAAAGCTTTTGATACAGTACCACATGAAAGACTGATTAAAAAGATAATGGCTCATGGTATTGTGGGTGCTATATTAAGCTGGATTAGGGCATGGCTGTACCAAAGGAAACAGAGAGTTAGTATAAATGGAGTCAAGTTAGAGTGGGAAAATGTTGTAAGTGGAGTGCCTCAGGGCTCTGTCCTGGGACCTCTGTTGTTTATAATATATATAAATGATTTAGATTCAGGTTTGAGTAGCAACATTTGAAAATTTGCTGATACAAAAAAACGGAAGGGAAATTAATACGGAAGAAGACTCACTATCTCTTCAAGTTGATCTAAATTGGGTTTTGAAATGGTCAAAGGATTGGCACATGTTGTTTAATGCTGATAAATGTAAAGTTCTGAGGCTAGGTAATGATGATAGAGTTACAAGATATGAGCTAGATGGTGTTGAGATTGCGAAAGGGATCTGGGAGTTATGATTAGTAAGAATTTTAAACAAAATGATCAGTGCATGAATGTTCTTAATAAGGCAAATAGGACACTGGGATTTATTAATCGAAGCGTTAGTAACATAAGAACCTAAGAACAAAGGTAACTGCAGAAGGCCTATTGGCCCATACGAGGCAGCTCCTATTCTATAACCACCCAATCCCACTCATATACTTGTCCAACCTGCGCTTGAAACAATCGAGGGACACCACCTCCACCAGGTTACACGGCAATTGGTTCCACAAATCAACAACCCTGTTACTGAACCAGTATTTACCCAAGTCTTTCCTAAATCTAAACTTATCCAATTTATACCCATTGTTTCGTGTTCTGTCTTGTGTTGATATTTTTAATACCCTATTAATATCCCCCCTGTTATGTCCATTCATCCACTTGTAAACCTCTATCATGTCACCCATAACTCTTCGCCTTTCCAGTGAATGCAACTTAAGAACATAAGAACATAAGAACAAAGGCAACTGCAGAAGGCCTATTGGCCCATACGAGGCAGCTCCTATTCTATAACCACCCAATCCCACTCATATACTTGTCCAACCCGTGCTTGAAACAATCGAGGGACCCCACCTCCACAATGTTACGCGGCAATTGGTTCCACAAATCAACAACCCTGTTACTGAACCAGTATTTACCCAAGTCTTTCCTAAATCTAAACTTATCCAATTTATACCCATTGTTTCGTGTTCTGTCCTGTGTTGATACTTTTAATACCCTATTAATATCCCCCCGGTTATGTCCATTCATCCACTTGTAAACCTCTATCATGTCACCCCTAACTCTTCGCCTTTCCAGTGAATGCAACTTAAGCTTTGTTAATCTTTCTTCATATGAAAGATTTCTAATTTGGGGAATTAACTTAGTCATCCTACGCTGGACACGTTCAAGTGAATTTATATCCATTCTATAATATGGCGACCAAAACTGAACTGCATAATCTAAATGGGGCCTAACTAGAGCAAGATATAGCTTGAGAACCACACCAGGTGTCTTGTTACTAACGCTGCGATTAATAAATCCAAGTGTCCGATTTGCCTTATTACGAACATTTATGCATTGATCCTTTTGTTTTAAATTCTTACTAATCATAACTCCCAGATCCCAGATCTAACATAACTGTTAGATCTAGAGCATCTAGATCTAACAGTATTTATGTCATGGGTGACTTTAATTTTAGCGGAATAAACTGGTTGAACAAAACAGGGAATAGTGAAGCAGAAGATTTTCTAGAATTAATTGACGATTGCATTCTTACGCAACACATTAAGGAACCAACACGGGAAAATAATATTTTAGATTTAGTGTTAACTAACAGGGAAACGCAAATTAATGACATCGAAATAGGGAGTGAGCTAGGGAGCAGTGATCACAAAGAAATCAGATTTAGCATAGAATGGAATAGACCAGTAGGAGAAAATTCTGTTAAAGTGCCAGATTTTCGAAAAGCTGATTTTAATAGCCTAAGAAATTTTTTGGGTCAAATTGATTGGAAAGGCTTGGGTATGGGGTGTGGGCCGGTCTTGGAGCGAGACATGAACCCAGCGATAGGTGACTTAAATGGGGATTTCGATGTGGATTCAATATATAACTTATTTAAGAATATTCTAAACAAAGCACAGGAACGTAGTGTACCATACAAATTGAATAGATCGTATACTAATGACCCAAAGTGGATAACAAAGAATTTGAAGAACCTTATAGGTAAAAAGAGAGCTTGGTACAAAAGGATTAAAAATGGGGAGGTCACTTTAGAACAGGAATTCGTACAACTGGTTAGAAATGTTAAAAAAGAGATAAGGAAAGCAAAAAGAAACTATGAAGTTCGCATAGCAGGGCAAGCAAAGACAAATCCTAAAGGGTTTTTTCAGTTATATCGTACTAAGACTAGGGAAAGGATAGGTCCATTAAAAACTGAGACAGGTCAAATAACAGATAGTGATGAAGAGATGAGTAGTATTTTTAATAAATATTTTGTATCTGTATTTACTAAAGAGGAACTTAACAATATGCCTTCAGCCGAACAAGTCTATGTGGGTGGGGACGAGGACAGGTTGACGAGTTTAGCAGTTACCAGGGAGGATGTTCTTAAACAAATAGTAAAACTCAAACCAAACAAATCCCCAGGGCCGGATGAAGTGTTTGCTAGGGTGCTTAAAGAATGCAAAGAGGAGCTTTGTGACCCACTGTCAACCATATTTAATAAATCAATAGAGTCAGGCAGAGTGCCAGAGTTTTGGAAAGTTGCTAATGTGATACCAGTTTTTAAGAAAGGAGATAGATCACTTGCGTCTAACTATCGACCAATTAGCCTAACGTCTATTGTGGGAAAGTTACTCGAATCTATAATAGCAAATAAAATTCGTCTTCATCTTGAAAAACATAAATTAATAATTGAGTCGCAACATGGTTTTATAAATGGCCGTTCATGTTTAACAAATTTGTTATCTTTTTATTCTAGCATTGTTGAGGCAGTTGATAGTGGTAAGGATTGCGATGTTGTATACCTTGACTTTAGCAAAGCTTTTGATACAGTGCCACATGAAAGACTGATTAAAAAAATAGAGTCTCATGGTATTGGGGGTGCTATATTAAGCTGGATTAGGGCATGGCTATACCAAAGGAAACAGAGAGTTAGTATAAATGGAATCAAGTCAGAGTGGGAAAATGTTGTAAGTGGAGTGCCTCAAGGCTCTGTCCTGGGACCTCTGTTGTTTATAATATATATAAATGATTTAGATTCAGGTTTGAGTAGCAACATTTGCAAATTTGCCGATGATACGAAAATCGGTAGGGAAATTAATTCGGAGGAGGACTCACTATCACTTCAAGTTGATCTAGATAGGGTTTTGAAATGGACAAAGGATTGGCAGATGCAGTTTAATGCTGATAAATGTAAAGTTCTGAGGTTAGGTAATGATGATAGAGTTACAAGATACGAGCTAGATGGTGTTGTGATTGCGAAGTCGGATTGCGAAAGGGATCTGGGAGTTATGATTAGTAAGAATTTAAAACAAAAGGATCAATGCATAAATGTTCGTAATAAGGCAAATCGGACACTTGGATTTATTAATCGCAGCGTTAGTAACAAGACACCTGGTGTGGTTCTCAAGCTATATCTTGCTCTAGTTAGGCCCCATTTAGATTATGCAGTTCAGTTTTGGTCGCCATATTATAGAATGGATATAAATTCACTTGAACGTGTCCAGCGTAGGATGACTAAGTTAATTCCCCAAATTAGAAATCTTTCATATGAAGAAAGATTAACAAAGCTTAAGTTGCATTCACTGGAAAGGCGAAGAGTTAGGGGTGACATGACAGAGGTTTACAAGTGGATGAATGGACATAACCGGGGGGATATTAATAGGGTATTAAAAGTATCAACACAGGACAGAACACGAAACAATGGATATAAATTGGATAAGTTTAGATTTAGGAAAGACTTGGGTAAATACTGGTTCAGTAACAGGGTTGTTGATTTGTGGAACCAATTGCCGCGTAACATTGTGGAGGTGGGGTCCCTCGATTGTTTCAAGCACGGGTTGGACAAGTATATGAGTGGGATTGGGTGGTTATAGAATAGGAGCTGCCTCGTATGGGCCAATAGGCCTTCTGCAGTTACCTTTGTTCTTATGTTCTTATGTTCTTATCCCTTTCGCAATCCGACTTCGCAATCACAACACCATCTAGCTCGTATCTTGTAACTCTATCATCATTACCTAACCTCAGAACTTTACATTTATCAGCATTAAACTGCATCTGCCAATCCTTTGACCATTTCAAAACCCTATCTAGATCAACTTGAAGTGATAGTGAGTCCTCCTCCGAATTAATTTCCCTACCGATTTTCGTATCATCGGCAAATTTGCAAATGTTGCTACTCAAACCTGAATCTAAATCATTTATATATATTATAAACAACAGAGGTCCCAGGACAGAGCCTTGAGGCACTCCACTTACAACACTTTCCCACTCTGACTTGATTCCATTTATACTAACTCTCTGTTTCCTTTGGTATAGCAATGCCCTAATCCAGCTTAATATAGCACCCCCAATACCATGAGACTCTATTTTTTTAATCAGTCTTTCATGTGGCACTGTATCAAAAGCTTTGCTAAAGTCAAGGTATACAACATCGCAATCCTTACCACTATCAACTGCCTCAACAATGCTAGAATAAAAAGATAACAAATTTGTTAAACATGAACGGCCATTTATAAAACCATGTTGCGACTCAATTATTAATTTATGTTTTTCAAGATGAAGACGAATTTTATTTGCTATTATAGATTCGAGTAACTTTCCCACAATAGACGTTAGGCTAATTGGTCGATAGTTAGACGCAAGTGATCTATCTCCTTTCTTAAAAACTGGTATCACATTAGCAACTTTCCAAAACTCTGGCACTCTGCCTGACTCTATTGATTTATTAAATATGGTTGACAGTGGGTCACAAAGCTCCTCTTTGCATTCTTTAAGCACCCTAGCAAACACTTCATCCGGCCCTGGGGATTTGTTTGGTTTGAGTTTTACTATTTGTTTAAGAACATCCTCCCTGGTAACTGCTAAACTCGTCAACCTGTCCTCGTCCCCACCCACATAGACTTGTTCGGCTGAAGGCATATTGTTAAGTTCCTCTTTAGTAAATACAGATACAAAATATTTATTAAAAATACTACTCATCTCTTCATCACTATCTGTTATTTGACCTGTCTCAGTTTTTAATGGACCTATCCTTTCCCTAGTCTTAGTACGATATAACTGAAAAAACCCTTTAGGATTTGTCTTTGCTTGCCCTGCTATGCGAACTTCATAGTTTCTTTTTGCTTTCCTTATCTCTTTTTTAACATTTCTAACCAGTTGTACGAATTCCTGTTCTAAAGTGACCTCCCCATTTTTAATCCTTTTGTACCAAGCTCTCTTTTTACCTATAAGGTTCTTCAAATTCTTTGTTATCCACTTTGGGTCATTAGTATACGATCTATTCAATTTGTATGGTATACTACGTTCCTGTGCTTTGTTTAGAATATTCTTAAATAAGTTATATATTGAATCCACATCGAAATCCCCATTTAAGTCACCTATCGCTGGGTTCATGTCTCGCTCCAAGACCGGCCCACACCCCATACCCAAGCCTTTCCAATCAATTTGACCCAAAAAATTTCTTAGGCTATTAAAATCAGCTTTTCGAAAATCTGGCACTTTAACAGAATTTTCTCCTACTGGTCTATTCCATTCTATGCTAAATCTGATTTCTTTGTGATCACTGCTCCCTAGCTCACTCCCTATTTCGATGTCATTAATTTGCGTTTCCCTGTTAGTTAACACTAAATCTAAAATATTATTTTCCCGTGTTGGTTCCTTAATGTGTTGCGTAAGAAAGCAATCGTCAATTAATTCTAGAAAATCTTCTGCTTCACTATTCCCTGTTTTGTTTATTCCGCTAAAATTAAAGTCACCCATGACATAGATACTGTTAGATCTAGATGCTCTAGATATTTCATCCCATCTAGGGATGAAATAGGGGATGAAATTTCATCCCATCTAGGGATGAAATAGGGGAAATAAGGGATGAATGGAAGCTTTGCTTCCATTCTGTCTAAATTTGGTGGCCTATATATTACTCCTATTATAATATTATTAGCTTTTTCGTTTAATTCAATCCAAATAGTTTCTGAGTGTGGCTCTGTTTTGATTCCCTCTTTGAGACTACATTTCAAATTGTCCCTAACATATATGGCTACTCCACCTCCTCGTCTAATATATCTATCTGTGTGAAATAGTTTAAATCCATATATTTGATATTCAGCTAATAGTTCTCTATTTTCTACATTCATCCACGTTTCGGTAAGTGCAATAATATCTATTTTTTCTGTGCAGACAAGAGCATTTAATTCGTTAATTTTATTTCTTAGACTTCTACTGTTAGTGTAATATACCCTAAGTGAATTGTTATTTTGCGGACCTTCTCTTTCCCTGATCGTTTTGCCAATTCCTTTCTCCCACAAACACATACTTTTATTACCTCCTTCCTCCAAATCAATTCCCATACCTCTATCTACTAACAGTTTAAACCCAAACAAACACCTCTAACCACTTCTTCTAGCGAGTTCGCAACAGCAACAACCCCAGCTCTCGATAGATGCACCCCATCACGAGCATACATTTCATTTCTTCCATAGAAGTGTTCCCAGTTGTCTATGAAAGATATTGCATTTGATTTGCAATATCTTTCCAGCCGGCAATTGACACCAAGTGCCCTCGATATCCATTCATTTCCCACTCCCTTTCTTGGAAGAATGCCACATATGATCGGGATTCCTCCCTTGCTCCTAACTAACTCTATGGCTGTTTTATACCTCTGAATCAGTTCCTCACTCCTGACTCGACCAACATCATTTCCTCCCACGCTAATGCAAATAATGGGATTGTTCCCATTACCAGCCATAATATCATTCATGTTGTTTATAATATCACCAATGCCAGCTCCGGGATAGCAAACCCTTAACCTGTTCCCCCTATCTCTAGCACAAAACGTTCTATCCAAATACCTTATCTGGGAATCTCCCACAACTAATGTTTGCTTAGGTACTTCCTTTACTTTCTGAGGGGCCTGCGCTTCCTTTCTCTTCGTTGCTTTCCCTTTTGCGCGATCCACAGTCTCTCCACAGCACTCGTCCTCCAAAACGTCAAATGAATTTGAAGTTGCTATGGCGTTTGAAGGCGGCTTTATCAAAGTCTTCTTAAGGCCCCTGTCTTTCGCAACTCTCCAAGACGAGGTCCCTTTACTGCTGGTCTCCTCCTTCGTTACTTCTCGTTGTTTTTTAAGCTGACGCACCTCCTCCCGCAGAGAGTCCAACTCTGTCCTCAGGGCTCCCACTAGAGTCACCAGGTCCTTCACTACAACTTCCATATTGCTATGATAAAATAACAACACTCAGGAGCTCCGGTTAACACAACCTCTCACTGTGACTTCACCTGACCGACTGCCTGTGACTTCACCTGACCGACTGCAGTTACCTTTGTTCTTATGTTCTTATGTTCTTATATGCGAATGCCTGTTGTATGGCAAACAGCTCAGTTTGGGTTGATGATACTAGTCCTCCCAGTCTCCAATATGCTTGAACGCTGGTCGTGCAAAGAGCAGCGCCAGCACTCTCATTTTCTGTGTCCACCGATCCGTCTGTGAAGATGTGGGTGGCTCCTGCTACTGCTATGCTATACATTTGCTCTTCTATTATGCGCCTTAGGATTGTCGGATCATAGGCAGCCTTTTTCTTTGGGAGACTTTCTATTACTATTTTGAAAGTAGGCTCTTCCCACGGCGCGGAAGGAGTGTAATTTGGGTGTGGATGATCACCCTCTCTATCAAGAATCATGTTTTTTAAATGTAGTCTGTTTAGGACTTTTCCTGCTCTTGCAACCCAAGAGTTTCCATTGTTTTGGCCTAGTCCAACCACCAAGGCCTGCCGTACAAGAGGAGCTAGAAAAACTCCTCACTAACGATGCCTTTCTTCGCAAAGAGCACTACCTACATGGGCACTACCCCATTTAGATTATGCAGTTCAGTTTTGGTCGCCGTATTATAGAATGGATATAAATTCACTTGAACGTGTCCAACGTAGGATCACTAAGTTAATTCCCCAAATTAGAAATCTTTCATATGAAGAAAGATTAACAAAGCTTAAGTTGCATTCACTGGAAAGGCGAAGAGTTAGGGGTGACATGATAGAGGTTTACAAGTGGATGAATGGACATAACAGGGGGGATATTATTAGGGTATTAAAAATATCAACACAAGACAGAACATGAAACAATGGGTATAAATTGGATAAGTTTAGATTTAGGAAAGACTTGGGTAAATACTGGTTCAGTAACAGGGTTGTTGATTTGTGGAACCAATTGCCGCGTAACGTGGTGGAGGTGGGGTCCCTCGATTGTTTCAAGCGCAGGTTGGACAAGTATATGAGTGGGATTGGGTGGTTATAGATAGGAGCTGCCTCGTATGGGCCAATATGCCTTCTGCAGTTACCTTTGTTCTTATGTTCTTATCTCCACATTGAAAACCTCTTTTACGTCACCTATCGCTGGGTTCACGTCTGGCTCTAAGACCGGCCCACTCCCCATACTCAAGACTTTCCAATATATTTGACCCAATAAATTTCTTAGGTTATTGAAATTAGCTTTTCGATAATAAGGTACTTTAACAGAATTTTCTTCTACAGATCTATTCCCTTCTATGCTAAATCTGATTTCTTTATGATCAATGTTCCCTAGTTCATTCCCTATTTCGATGTCCTTAATTTGTGTTTCCCTGTTAGTTAACACTAAATCTAAAATAATTTTTTCCCTCGTTGGTTCCTTAATGTGTTGCGTAAGAAAGCAATCGTCAATTAATTCTAGAAAATCTTCTACTTCATTATTCCCTGTTTTGTTCAACCAGTTTATTCCACTAAAATTAAAGTACCCCATGACAAAAATACTGTTAGATCTAGATGCTCTAGATATTTCATCCCATAGATGCTTTGCTTCCTTTCTATCTAAATTTGGTGCCCTATATATAACTCCTAATATAATATTATTTGCTTTTTCGTATAATTCTATCCAAATAGTTTCTGTGTGTGGCTCAGACTTCATTCCCTCTTTGAGACTACATTTCAAATTGTCCCTAACGTATATGGCTACTCCCTCTCCTCGTCTACTATATCTATCTGTGTGAAATAATTTAAATCCATTTATTTGATATTCAGCTAATAGTTCTCTATTTTCTACATTCATCCACGTTTCGGTAAGCGCGACAATATCTATTTTTTCTGTGCAGACATGAGTACAAGACACGAGCTAGATGGTGTTGAAATTGCAAGTCGGATTGCGAAAGGGATCTGAGAGTTACGATTAGTAAGAATTTAAAACAAAAGAATCAATGCATGAATGTTCGTATGAAGGCGAATAGGACACTGGGATTTATTAATCGAAGCGTTAGTAACAAGACTCCTGGTTTGGTTCTTAAGCTATATCTTGCTCTAGTTAGGCCCCATTTAGATTATGCAGTTCAGTTTTGGTCGCCGTATTATAGAATGAATATAAATTCACTTGAACGTGTCCAACGTAGGATGACTAAGTTAATTTCCCAAATTAGAAATCTTTCATGTGAAGAAAGATTAACAAAGCTTAAGTTGCATTCACTGGAAAGGCGAAGAGTTAGGGGTGACATGATAGAGGTTTACAAGTGGATGGATGGACATAACAGGGGGGATATTAATAGGGTATTAAAAATATCAACACAAGACAGACACGAAACAATGGGTATAAATTGGATAAGTTTAGATTTAGGAAAGACTTGGGTAAATACTGGTTCAGTATCAGGGTTGTTGATTTGTGGAACCAATTGCCGCGTAACATGGTGGAGTTGGGGTCCCTCGATTGTTGATAATGATGATAGGTAATGATGATAGAGTTACAAGATACGAGCTAGATGGTGTTGTGATTGCGAAGTCGGATTGCGAAAGGGATCTGGGAGTTATGATTAGTAAGAATTTAAAACAAAAGGATCAATGCATAAATGTTCGTAATAAGGCAAATCGGACACTTGGATTTATTAATCGCAGCGTTAGTAACAAGACACCTGGTGTGGTTCTCAAGCTATATCTTGCTCTAGTTAGGCCCCATTTAGATTATGCAGTTCAGTTTTGGTCGCCATATTATAGAATGGATATAAATTCACTTGAACGTGTCCAGCGTAGGATGACTAAGTTAATTCCCCAAATTAGAAATCTTTCATATGAAGAAAGATTAACAAAGCTTAAGTTGCATTCACTGGAAAGGCGAAGAGTTAGGGGTGACATGATAGAGGTTTACAAGTGGATAAATGGACATAACCGGGGGGATATTAATAGGGTATTAAAAGTATCAACACAGGACAGAACACGAAACAATGGATATAAATTGGATAAGTTTAGATTTAGGAAAGACTTGGGTAAATACTGGTTCAGTAACAGGGTTGTTGATTTGTGGAACCAATTGCCGCGTAACATTGTGGAGGTGGGGTCCCTCGATTGTTTCAAGCACGGGTTGGACAAGTATATGAGTGGGATTGGGTGGTTATAGAATAGGAGCTGCCTCGTATGGGCCAATAGGCCTTCTGCAGTTACATTTGTTCTTATGTTCTTATGTTCTTATGTTCTTAAGATGCACTCTCTCTGTCGGGGTTCACCAATCTCCCAGTTGCATCTGTAACTTAGACGTAGTCTATATAGCCTAACTGCTATTTCCCTGTGAATTCCTTTTGGGATATTTAACCTTTCTAATTTGGTTGCCTGAAGATACCATGTTGCAGATGGCGAACCCTCAGCTATTCTCTGGTGCAGGTAGGCTTTGTTGAGATGTGAGAGTTTTTTGGTGATGATGTTTTTTATGTTCTCTAGGCTGGGTTGAATTGTTTTATGTATCACTGGATGACGAGTTGCCAATTTAGCAATTTCATCAGCTTTTTCATTTAATGGGATTCCAATATGGGATGGGGTCCAGTTTAAAGTTATGTTGAGTCCCTTGCCTTTAGCGACTGCTCCAAGATACAAAATGGTGGTAATTATTTCCACATTATCTTTCCACTGTTTTTGTCCTAGTATTTGAAGTGCAGCTTTTGAGTCTGTGTGTATGATTGCATTTTGAGTGTTTTGTGCAATCACATATATCATAGCAAATATGGAAGTTGTAGTGAAGGACCTGGTGACTCTAGTGGGAGCCCTGAGGACAGAGTTGGACTCTCTGCGGGAGGAGGTGCGTCAGCTTAAAAAACAACGAGAAGTAACGAAGGAGGAGACCAGCAGTAAAGGGACCTCGTCTTGGAGAGTTGCGAAAGACAGGGGCCTTAAGAAGACTTTGATAAAGCCGCCTTCAAACGCCATAGCAACTTCAAATTCATTTGACGTTTTGGAGGACGAGTGCTGTGGAGAGACTGTGGATCGCGCAAAAGGGAAAGCAACGAAGAGAAAGGAAGCGCAGGCCCCTCAGAAAGTAAAGGAAGTACCTAAGCAAACATTAGTTGTGGGAGATTCCCAGATAAGGTATTTGGATAGAACGTTTTGTGCTAGAGATAGGGGGAACAGGTTAAGGGTTTGCTATCCCGGAGCTGGCATTGGTGATATTATAAACAACATGAATGATATTACGGCTGGTAATGGGAACAATCCCATTATTTGCATTAGCGTGGGAGGAAATGATGTTGGTCGAGTCAGGAGTGAGGAACTGATTCAGAGGTATAAAACAGCCATAGAGTTAGTTAGGAGCAAGGGAGGAATCCCGATCATATGTGGCATTCTTCCAAGAAAGGGAGTGGGAAATGAATGGATATCGAGGGCACTTGGTGTCAATTGCCGGCTGGAAAGATATTGCAAATCAAATGCAATATCTTTCATAGACAACTGGGAACACTTCTATGGAAGAAATGAAATGTATGCTCGTGATGGGGTGCATCTATCGAGAGCTGGGGTTGTTGCTGTTGCGAACTCGCTAGAAGAAGTGGTTAGAGGTGTTTGTTTGGGTTTAAACTGTTAGTAGATAGAGGTATGGGAATTGATTTGGAGGAAGGAGGTAATAAAAGTATGTGTTTGTGGGAGAAAGGAATTGGCAAAACGATCAGGGAAAGAGAAGGTCCGCAAAATAACAATTCACTTAGGGTATATTACACTAACAGTAGAAGTCTAAGAAATAAAATTAACGAATTAAATGCTCTTGTCTGCACAGAAAAAATAGATATTATTGCACTTACCGAAACGTGGATGAATGTAGAAAATAGAGAACTATTAGCTGAATATCAAATATATGGATTTAAACTATTTCACACAGATAGATATATTAGACGAGGAGGTGGAGTAGCCATATATGTTAGGGACAATTTGAAATGTAGTCTCAAAGAGGGAATCAAAACAGAGCCACACACAGAAACTATTTGGATTGAATTAAACGAAAAAGCTAATAATATTATAATAGGAGTAATATATAGGCCACCAAATTTAGACAGAATGGAAGCAAAGCATCTATGGGATGAAATATCTAGAGCATCTAGATCTAACAGTATTTATGTCATGGGTGACTTTAATTTTAGCGGAATAAACTGGTTGAACAAAACAGGGAATAGTGAAGCAGAAGATTTTCTAGAATTAATTGACGATTGCTTTCTTACGCAACACATTAAGGAACCAACACGGGAAAATAATATTTTAGATTTAGTGTTAACTAACAGGGAAACGCAAATTAATGACATCGAAATAGGGAGTGAGCTAGGGAGCAGTGATCACAAAGAAATCAGATTTAGCATAGAATGGAATAGACCAGTAGGAGAAAATTCTGTTAAAGTGCCAGATTTTCGAAAAGCTGATTTTAATAGCCTAAGAAATTTTTTGGGTCAAATTGATTGGAAAGGCTTGGGTATGGGGTGTGGGCCGGTCTTGGAGCGAGACATGAACCCAGCGATAGGTGACTTAAATGGGGATTTCGATGTGGATTCAATATATAACTTATTTAAGAATATTCTAAACAAAGCACAGGAACGTAGTATACCATACAAATTGAATAGATCGTATACTAATGACCCAAAGTGGATAACAAAGAATTTGAAGAACCTTATAGGTAAAAAGAGAGCTTGGTACAAAAGGATTAAAAATGGGGAGGTCACTTTAGAACAGGAATTCGTACAACTGGTTAGAAATGTTAAAAAAGAGATAAGGAAAGCAAAAAGAAACTATGAAGTTCGCATAGCAGGGCAAGCAAAGACAAATCCTAAAGGGTTTTTTCAGTTATATCGTACTAAGACTAGGGAAAGGATAGGTCCATTAAAAACTGAGACAGGTCAAATAACAGATAGTGATGAAGAGATGAGTAGTATTTTTAATAAATATTTTGTATCTGTATTTACTAAAGAGGAACTTAACAATATGCCTTCAGCCGAACAAGTCTATGTGGGTGGGGACGAGGACAGGTTGACGAGTTTAGCAGTTACCAGGGAGGATGTTCTTAAACAAATAGTAAAACTCAAACCAAACAAATCCCCAGGGCCGGATGAAGTGTTTGCTAGGGTGCTTAAAGAATGCAAAGAGGAGCCTTGTGACCCACTGTCAACCATATTTAATAAATCAAATCTCTCTCTGCCTGGTACATAAAATGTACCAGGCAGAGAGCCAGAGTTTTGGAAAGTTGCTAATGTGATACCAGTTTTTAAGAAAGGAGATAGATCACTTGCGTCTAACTATCGACCAATTAGCCTAACGTCTATTGTGGGAAAGTTACTCGAATCTATAATAGCAAATAAAATTCGTCTTCATCTTGAAAAACATAAATTAATAATTGAGTCGCAACATGGTTTTATAAATGGCCGTTCATGTTTAACAAATTTGTTATCTTTTTATTCTAGCATTGTTGAGGCAGTTGATAGTGGTAAGGATTGCGATGTTGTATACCTTGACTTTAGCAAAGCTTTTGATACAGTGCCACATGAAAGACTGATTAAAAAAATAGAGTCTCATGGTATTGGGGGTGCTATATTAAGCTGGATTAGGGCATGGCTATACCAAAGGAAACAGAGAGTTAGTATAAATGGAATCAAGTCAGAGTGGGAAAATGTTGTAAGTGGAGTGCCTCAAGGCTCTGTCCTGGGACCTCTGTTGTTTATAATATATATAAATGATTTAGATTCAGGTTTGAGTAGCAACATTTGCAAATTTGCCGATGATACGAAAATCGGTAGGGAAATTAATTCGGAGGAGGACTCACTATCACTTCAAGTTGATCTAGATAGGGTTTTGAAATGGTCAAAGGATTGGCAGATGCAGTTTAATGCTGATAAATGTAAAGTTCTGAGGTTAGGTAATGATGATAGAGTTACAAGATACGAGCTAGATGGTGTTGTGATTGCGAAGTCGGATTGCGAAAGGGATCTGGGAGTTATGATTAGTAAGAATTTAAAACAAAAGGATCAATGCATAAATGTTCGTAATAAGGCAAATCGGACACTTGGATTTATTAATCGCAGCGTTAGTAACAAGACACCTGGTGTGGTTCTCAAGCTATATCTTGCTCTAGTTAGGCCCCATTTAGATTATGCAGTTCAGTTTTGGTCGCCATATTATAGAATGGATATAAATTCACTTGAACGTGTCCAGCGTAGGATGACTAAGTTAATTCCCCAAATTAGAAATCTTTCATATGAAGAAAGATTAACAAAGCTTGAGTTGCATTCACTGGAAAGGCGAAGAGTTAGGGGTGACATGATAGAGGTTTACAAGTGGATGAATGGACATAACCGGGGGGATATTAATAGGGTATTAAAAGTCTCAACACAGGACAGAACACGAAACAATGGATATAAATTGGATAAGTTTAGATTTAGGAAAGACTTGGGTAAATACTGGTTCAGTAACAGGGTTGTTGATTTGTGGAACCAATTGCCGCGTAACATTGTGGAGGTGGGGTCCCTCGATTGTTTCAAGCACGGGTTGGACAAGTATATGAGTGGGATTGGGTGGTTATAGAATAGGAGCTGCCTCGTATGGGCCAATAGGCCTTCTGCAGTTACCTTTGTTCTTATGTTCTTATGTTATGTTCAAAGGTAACTGCAGAAGGCCTATTGGCCCATACGAGGCAGCTCCTATTCTATAACCACCCAATCCCACTCATATACTTGTCCAACCTGCGCTTGAAACAATCGAGGGACACCACCTCCACCAGGTTACACGGCAATTGGTTCCACAAATCAACAACCCTGTTACTGAACCAGTATTTACCCAAGTCTTTCCTAAATCTAAACTTATCCAATTTATACCCATTGTTTCGTGTTCTGTCTTGTGTTGATATTTTTAATACCCTATTAATATCACCCCTGTTATGTCCATTCATCCACTTGTAAACCTCTATCATGTCACCCATAACTCTTCGCCTTTCCAGTGAATGCAACTTAAGCTTTGTTAATCTTTCTTCATATGAAAGATTTCTAATTTGGGGAATTAACTTAGTCATCCTACGTTGGACACGTTCAAGTGAATTTATATCCATTCTATAATACGGCGACCAAAACTGAACTGCATAATCTAAATGGGGCCAAGTAACAAGACACCTGGTGTGGTTCTTCAGCTATATCTAGCTCTGGTTAGGCCCTATTTAGATCATGCAGTTCAGTTTTGATCGCCGTACTATAGAATAGATATAAATTCACTTGAACGTGTCCAGCGTAGAATGACTAAGAACATAAGAACAAAGGTAACTGCAGAAGGCCTATTGGCCCATACGAGGCAGCTCCTATCTATAACCACCCAATCCCACTCATATACTTGTCCAACCCGCGCTTGAAACAATCAAGGGACCCCACATCCACCACGTTACGCGGCAATTGGTTCCACAAATCAAGAACCCTGTTACTGAACCAGTATTTATCCAAGTCTTTCCTAAATCTAAACGTATCCAATTTATGCCCATTGTTTCGTGTTCTGTCTTGTGTTGATACTTTTAATACTCTATTTATATCCCCTTTGTTATGTCCATTCATCCACTTGTAAACCTTTATCATGTCATCCCTATCTCTTCGCTTTTCCAGTGAATGCAAGTTAAGCTTTGTTAATCTTTCGTCATATGAAAGATTTCTAATTTGGGGAATTATCTTAGTCATCTTACGCTGGACACGTTCAAGTGAATTTATATCCATTATATAGTATGGCGACCAAAACTGAACTGCATAATCTAAAAGGCGCCTAACCAGAGCAAGATATAGCTGAAGAACAACACCAGATGTCTTGTTACTAACGCTTTGATTAATAAATCCCAGTGTCCTATTTGCCTTATTACAAACATTCATGCATTGATCCTTTTGTTTTAAATGCTTACTAATCATAACTCCCAGATCCCTTTCGTAATCCGACTTCGCAATCTCAACACCATCAAGCTCGTATCTTGTTTAACAATTTTCTCGTATGGGTGGTTAACAATACAAGCTGCCTCGTATGGGTCAATAGGTCTTCTGCACTTACCTTTATTTTTATATTCTTTTGTTCTTACGTTATAAGGACTTAACAATATCAAGATATAGCTGAATTAAAGAATTAAGGGTTTACTATAGCCCCAATTTACTTGGAAATTTTATTTCCGAATTGCTGAATCTAAGATAACAAAACAAACTGAGGACTAACACCAGGTGTTTTATTACTAATGAATCGAGAAATAAATTCCAGTGTCCTATTTGGTCTCCCTATTACAGAAAGGAGATAAATTTAAAGGATTGCTTATAGGGATGTGTGAAAAAGTTATTAAAAGATATAAGAAGCCTTTCTGATACGGAGAGAATTGAAAAATCATAGCTAAGTTTCTGTGTAATTATAAAGAAAAATGAGTGCATTATTGGACAGTTTATAGGAAATGGAATTTAAGTATACTTTCTATATGTTTTGGAAAAAAAGAGTTGAAAGAATTGATATGAAATGAATAAATTTAGGTTCAATAATGGCCAGGATAAATGCTGGTTTGCATAGCGGTTCTCCGATTTATGGAACAACCTACCGACTAACATGAGAGAAGAGGTATTAATGGATTCTTTCAAATAATGTTTAGACAAACATATGAATGATTTATGAAGAATATAAAAAGTAGTGTTCTCGTATGGGTCAATATGCCTTCAACAGTTTCATTTTTCTTGTAATCTTGTAAAACAAATCGCAGTAGTACCACAGAAAGCCGAATACACTTTACCCGAATGAGGTGAAATGTGTGCATTATAAAAAGGAAAACTCTGACGTACAGTACAGCGTTTCCTCTCACCGTCTTCTCTTCAGCTGTCCCAACTTCAAGGCTCGCCCTATGAGCATATTCTGCATATTATTGTATTGCGTTGTTGTACAGCACTGCACAATATATCTGCAGTAAGTAGGCACTTTTCTGCTCGCTTTCGCAGCATAAACTATTTTCGACTGAGTGTGTGTTACTCTGTCGTATAATGGCGGAATCTTACTTTCCTGATAACTCCACGATTTGTGTCTCAGAAAAACCTAGTACAAGTGAAGCTGGCAAAATTATTCGTAAGATATTTTCGATAAAAAATACAGACAATCCAACAACAATTAAGAATGTAACTCGTGTCGATTATGACAATCACGGGCAAAACGATAATGTCAGCGACCGCTTGGGAGTCTATTGCCAAGCTTACAATTCCCGTTCCTTTAAAGGCTCAGATTATGGATATGCTGACTCTGTTGATGATTCCTCTTCTGATTATGTTGATGAATACTCCGGTGACGATGAATACTCCGGTGACGATGAATACTCCGGTGAATATGAATACTCCGGTGAATATGAATACTCCAGTGAATATGAATACCCCGATGACGTTGAATACCCCGATGATGATGAAAGCTCCAATGATGATGATAACTCCGATGATTATGAAAACTCCGATGATGATGAAAACACCGATGATGATGATATCTCCGATGTTGATGGATTCAGAAACGCTGATTATGTAGGACACGACCCTTACCTTTTCGACTGTTTTGGTAATTATTGTCCAGGCGATTCTGACTACAATTTCATACAAACCGAAAACTACAAACAAAGACGTTTGGGCAAGTTCGGGTACAACTCTTATGGATTTTTAATGCACTCAGCTGGTACCGCAGAGGCGTTAGCAGACACCAGACAAACCATTAACGGGACAGTTTTAACTGCTTCTAAGAGCCTCGTTACTGTAACCTTGGATAAGGCTAAGGAACAAAGACAGCAACCGATTAAGTCAAAACCAAAATTCAACATTCCAGAAGACTCTACGATGTTTGAATTTGAAAAACCTGGTCCAGTTGAAGTTTGCAGAAATGAGCTTAATCAAAAAAGATTTTGGATGAGAAATACAGACTATCCAACAACAATTAAGACTGTAATAAGTGTCGATTATGATTACGGGCACAACGATAAGGGCGAAGGCCGCCAAGAACTCAAACGCCAATCTTACAAATGCCTTTTCGTTAAACGCATTAGTGATGATGTTGAAGGACACGATGCTCAGTGCCACGATTTTTCAGAATATGACCTCGATTATTGTACCTTCAATGTCTTAGGAACCGAACACAACAAAGAAAGACGTTTGGATAAGATTGGGTGGACCTTTTATGGATTTTTCAGAAACTTGCATGATAGCGCAACGGGGTTAAATAGACAAGCTTTTAACTGTACAGTTTTATCTGCTTCTAGAGGCCTCGGAGCGGTAGCAGTGGATGAGGCTAAGGAACAAGGACAGCGACAAATTAAGTCAATACCAAAGTCATTCCATATTCCTGAGGATTCTACAATAATTGTACTTGAGAAATCTTGTTCAAATGAAGCTGGTACAAATGAAGTTATCCGTAAAATATTTTGGATAAGTAACACAGACAATCCATTATCAAATAACAATGTAACTCGTGACGATGGTGAAGGTCGCGGATAGAATGAAAAGTGCGTGCACCTGCGATTGTCTATGAATTCTATGAAAATATTATGGTCAATGACATTGTGTAACATAAACGGAATTAAACCAATATCATGTTATGTGTTTTAAAGTTAATAAATGTTAAGTAGTGTTTTAAAGTTAATAAATGTTAAGTAGTGTTTTAAAGTTAATAAATGTTAAGTAGTGTTTTAAAGTTAATAAATGTTAAGTAGTGTTTTAAAGTTAATAAATGTTAAGTAGTGTTTTAAAGTTAATAAATGTTAAGTAGTGTTTTAAAGTTAATAAATGTTAAGTAGTGTTTTAAAGTAATAAATGTTAAGTAGTGTTTGAAAGTTAATAAATGTTAAGTAGTGTTTTAAGGGTTAATAAATGTCAAGTAGTGTTTTAAAGTTAATAAATGTTAAGTAGTGTTTTAAAGTTAATAAATGTTAAGTAGTGTTTTATAGTTAATAAATGTTATACCATTAATGACGTGTTTTCTTCCATATGTTTAAAGTACCAACCTGAGCTAAATGAATAGCTCATTTTCCATGAGCTATTGGCTCATGGAAAATAGAAAAGCTATTTTCATTTTATTTTCATGTTACCTGGTAACTTGCTACATACGACAACAATCTTTTTTAACGTGACTTTATTCCTATTTTTATAATATGTTCACCGTTTATGTATTTAACCCCTAATTAATATTCTCTCTGTACTGACAAGTGACAGGTTTTGAGGTTGGGTAATGATGGAGTTATTAGATACGATTTAGATGGTGTTGAGATTGCGACGTCTGATTGCAAAAGTAATCTGGGAGTCATGATTAGTAGCAATTTACACACTAAAATCAATGCATAAATGTTCTAAATAAGGGCTTTATTTCTCGTAATGTTAGTAATAAAACACCTAGTGTTATTCCGTGCAAAGCACAGATATATATCTAGCTCTTGTTAGGCCCCATATAGATTATTCAGTTCAGTTTTGGTCGTGAACCTATAGAATGGATATAAATTCAGTAGAACGCGTCCAGCGAAGGATGACAAAGTTAATCCAGCAAATTAGAAAAAAAAATATATTAATATCAAAACTTGGTCATGTGAAGAAAGACTGACTGCCTAATTTACGTTATCTAGAAGGCGAAGAATTGGTTATGATATGATAGAGGTGTACAAGTGGATGCAGACGAGGAGTCACAATAACGTGGCTGAAATATGTTGACCAAATCACACACTATACAGTGAAGAGATTACGACTTTGAAGTGAAAAAGTGAAGAGATTACGACTTTGAAGTGAAAAAGTGAAGAGATTACGACTTTGAAGTGAAAAAGTGAAGAGATTACGACTTTAAAGTGAAAAAGTGATGAGATTACTTTGGATCGCCTCAAAACTTCCTTTACCCGCATACTAAGACAGGTCTCTAGTCTTTGTCCTCCTGACTTTGATCTCGTTAACTGTTTCCGTGTCATCTGCCCTTCTCTTCCTTATTTCTATGGTCTTCCTAAGACTCATAAACCTGGTGTTCCTCTTCGTCCTATCATTTCTTCACGGGGCTCTGTCAGCTGTCCTTTTGCCTCCTGGCTGAAACCCTGACGCCTTACCTTGGCACTTTTTCCCCTGCCCACCTTCGTCACTCTCAGGACTTCATAGAAAGACTGCGTCTGCAACTCTCTTGTAAGATGCTTAGTCTTGATGTCAACTCTCTGCTATGTTCGATGACGTTCTCTCTTTCCTTAGACAGAAGGCATCTGAGGTCCTTCTTCCTCTCCCGCTTCCCACTGACGTTTTCCTCGAACTCATTAGACTCTGTGTTGACTCTAACTCTTTTCTCTTTCTCTGTCTCTTTTTCTTTCTCTGAATGTACATGCATAGTGGCATGTACATTCACTTCTTTTCCTACCATCCTCCTTCTGTTAAGAAAAGTGACCTAGTCTTTCTCTTCCTCCGCGCTCTACGCATCAGCGACCCTCAGTTTCTTGATTCTGAAATTGCCTCTATCTACAAATCATTCTCTCACCTTGGTTACCCTTTGCATTTCATCAACTGAGCCTACTCTCAAGCTAAACGAAATTTCTTTTATCCTAAGCCTGCTTCCAACACTAGTGGTACTGTACTATGCCTTCCCTTCATATTTGAACTCAAAACTTTTACCAATACCTTTCGTCCTGACATTAAACTCGCCTTTCGACAAACTAACACACTTCGTAGCAATCTAGTTCACACTGTTCCTCCTGCTTCTAATGCTGCTGGTGTCAACTCTGTTTCCTGTTCGTTTTGTCCTCTCCAATACTTTGGCGAAACTGGCCATACACTGAATGAGACTTAAAGAACACAAGAGAAGTGTTAAGTCTGCCGACACTAACAATGCTCTCTTCTGTTATGTGAGGGATCCCATTGATTGGTCTTCCTCCAAAATAATTTTTCCTGCCTCTACACTACACAGACGCCGTTTTGTTGAATCGGCTCTAATACACAATGTACCCAACATGAACTTAAGTCCTTGCTTTGTTACTGTGGACTCTTCCCTTTTACAGTATATACTCAAATGCTCTAATCTTTCGAATTTTTCTTCCATTTATCTTTCTTTCTCTCTTCTCTCTTTTTTCTGTTCATTGTCTTCTACGTTCCCTTGCTATCCTTTTCTTATTCCTATTACTATCTCCTTCTCATTCGGTGGTCCTTCTCAATAGGAGTTACCTCCAATGGGCCAATAGGCCCTCTGCAGTTCTTATTCCTACTACTATCCCCTCTACTACACCTTACTTTGCTCCTCACCTCGCTCTTGCCTATTTATTGCCTGTCTCTACTTCCTCATTACAACCCCCGGTTTACGAGGACAATCCCCTAACTTCATCACACACGGGAGACATCTCCGTCACGCAGATCTCCAGTATCAGCTCTTGATACTGGAAATGGCTCAAAAGGGCTACCACTTACGGGCTATTCATGCCCGTGCCACCTTTTGGGTGGCTTAATCTTCATCAATCACTCAATCTTCCTCATCACATTTGGTCCACGGGGGAGACATCTCCCGTCACGCAGGGTGCAGTCGCACCTCCACAGATCTCCAGCATCAGCTAATGATACTGGTAATGGCTCAAAAGGGCCACCACTTACAGGCTATTTATGCCCGTGCCACCTTTTGGGTGGCTTATCAATCAAATCTTCCTCATCACAATCGACTTGAGAATGGTCCAGGACGAACCGAAACGTCCTTCACCTTCTAGTGTGTGGTCTGGTCAACACACTTCAGCCACGTTATTGTGACTCATCGCCTGCAAAGAGATTACGACGTTTCGGTCGTCGTAATCATTCAAACCTGGATCATTCAAAAGGCGATTGTGAAATGAGAAATCTACTTGAGAATGGTCGAGGACGGACCGAAACGTCGTCGTCTCTTCACTGACTAGTGTGTGGTTTGGTCAACATATGGATGAGTGGGTATAACAGAAGAGAATACTTATAGGGTATTAATAGTATCAACACACAATAGTACACGAACAAGTATAAATAAATACATGAATTGGTATAAATTTGATAAGTTTAGATTTCGGACGGAATTGGGAAAATTCTGATTCGGTAACAGGATTTATGGATTCAAATTTATGAATTATAAATGGATTTCTTGATTTATGGATTTAAAATATAACTTATTTATAAAAATATTCTAATCAAAGCACTAAACAATTCTTTCTAATATCTCTGTGGCTCATTTGGGCACTCAGTTTCCACCTGTGTCCCCTAGTGCGTGTGCCCCTTATGTTAAATAGCCCGTCTTTATCTACCCTGTCAATTCCTCTGAGAATCTTGTACGTGGTGATCATATCGCACCCTAAGTCTTCTGTCTTGAGGTGAGGTTTAATTCCCGTAGTCTCTCCTCGTAGCTCCTGCCTCTCAGCCCGGCAAACTAGTCTGGTGGCAAACCTTTGAACTTTTTCCAGTTTGGTCTTATGCTTGACTAGATATTGACTCCATGCTGGAGCTGCATACTCCAGGATTGGTTTGACATAGGTGGTATACAAAAGTCTGAATGACTCTTGGTGCTTAAAGAATGCAAAGAGGAGCTTTCCAAGCCACTGTCTACCATATTTAATAAATCAATAGAGTCAGGCAGAGTGCCAGAGTAGCACTCTGGAGTACCAGAGTGCCAGAAGGTAGCTAATGTGGTACCAATTTTTAAGAAAGGAGATAAATCACTTGCGTCAAACAATCGGCCAATTAGCCTAACGTCTGTTGTGGGAAAGTTACTTGAATCAATAATTGCAAATACAATTCGTCTGAGTTGTATCCTGAATCTAAATCATTTATATATATTATAAACAACTGAGGTCCCAGGACAGAGCCCTGAGGTACACCACTAACAACATTATCCCACTCTGACTTAACTCCATTTATACTAACTCTCTGTTTCCTTTGGAATAGCCATGCCCTAATCCAAGTTAATATTGCACCCCCAATACTATGAGCTTCTATTTTTTTAATTAGTCTTTCATGTGGCACTGTATCAAAAGCTTTGCTAAAGTCAAGGTACACAACATCACATTCCTTACCACTATCAACTGCCTCAACTATGCTGGAATAAAAAGTTAGCAAATTTGTTAAACATGAACGGCCATTTGTAAAACCATGTTGCGACTCATTTATTAATTTATGTTTTTCAAGATGGAGACGAATTGTATTTGCAATTATTGATTCAAGTAACTTTCCCACAATAGACGTTAGGCTAATTGGCCGATAGTTTGAGCAAGTGATCTATCTCCTTTCTTAAAAATTAGTACCACATTAGCTACCTTCCATGACTCTGGCACTCTGCCTGACTCTATTGATTTATAAATATGGTAGACAGTGGCTCGGAAAGCTCCTCTTTGCATTCTTTAAGCACCCTGGCAAACACTTCATCCGGCCCATTGGGATTTGTTTGGTTTTAGTTTTTCTAATTGTTTAATTACATCCTCCCTGGTAACTGCTAAACTAGTCAACCTGTCCTCATCCCCACCCACATAGACTTGTTCGGCTGAAGGCATATTGTTAAGTTCTTCTTTAGTAAATACAGATATAAAATATTTGTTAAAAATACTACTCATCTCCTTGTCATTATCCGTTATTTGACCTGTCTCAGATTTTAATGGACCTATCCTTTCCCTAGTCTTAGTTCGATATAACTGAAAAAACCCTTTAGGATTTGACTTTGCTTGCTCTGCTATGCGAACTTCATAGTTTCTTTTTGCTTTCCTTATCTCTTTTTTAACATTTCTAACCAGTTGTATGAATTCCTGTTCTAACCTGACTTCCCCATTGTTAATCCTTTTGTACCAAGCTCTCTTTTTAAAAAAAGGTTCTTTAAATTATTTGTTATCCACTTTGGGTCATTAGTATTCGATCTATTCAATTTATATGGTATACTACGTTATGAACATAAGAACAAAGGCAACTGCAGAAGGCCTATTGGCCCATACGAGGCAGCTCCTATTTATAACCACCCAATCCCACTCATACTTGTCCAACCCGCGCTTGAAACAATCGAGGAACCCCACCTCCACAATGTTACGCGGCAATTGGTTCCACAAATCAACAACGCTGTTACTGAACCAGTATTTACCCAAGTCTTTCCTAAATCTAAACTTATCCAATTTATACCCATTGTTTCGTGTTCTGTCTTGTGTTGATACTTTTAATACCCTATAAATATCCCCTTTGTTATGTCTATTCACCCACTTGTAAACCTCTATCATGTCACCCCTAACTCTTCGCCTTTCCAGTGAATGCAACTTAAGCTTTGTTAATCTTTCCTCATATGATAGATTTCTAATTTGGGGAATTAACTTAGTCATCCTACGCTGGACACGTTCAAGTGAATTTATATCCATTCTATAATATGGCGACCAAAACTGAACTGCATATTCTAAATGGGGCCTAACTAGAGCAAGATATAGCTTGAGAACCACACCAGGTGTCTTGTTACTAACGCTGCGATTAATAAATCCAAGTGTCCGATTTGCCTTGTTACAAACATTTATGCATTGATCCTTTTGTTTTAAATTCTTACTAATCATAACTCCCAGATCCCTTTCGCAATCTCAACACCATCTAGCTCGTATCTTGTAACTCTATCATCATTACCTAGCCTCAGAACTTTACATTTATCAGCATTAAACTGTATTTGCCAATCCTTTGACCATTTCAAAACCCTATCTAGATCAACTTGAAGTGATAGCGAGTCCTCCCCCGAACTAATTTCCCTACCGATTTTCGTATCATCGGCAAATTTGCACATGTTGCTACTCAAACCTGAATCTAAATCATTTATATATATTATGAACAACAGAGGTCCCAGGACAGATCCTTGAGGCACTCCACTTACAACAGTTTCCCACTCTGACTTGATTCTATTTATACTAACTCTTTGTTTCCTTTGGTATAGCCATGCCCTAATCCAGCCTAATATAGCACCCCCAATACCATGAGACTCTATCTTTTTAATCAGTCTTTCATGTGGCACTGAATCAAAAGCTTTGCTAAGGTCAAGGTACACAACATCACAATCCTTACCACTATCAACTGCCTCAACTATGCTAGAATAAAAAGATAACAAATTTGTTATACATGAACGGCCATTTACAAAACCATGCTGCGACTCAATTATTAATTTATGTTTTTCAAGATGAAGACGACTTTTATTTGCTATTATAGATTCGAGTAACTTTCCCACAATAGACGTTAGGCTAATTGGTCTATAGTTAGACGCAAGTGATCTATCTCCTTTCTTAAAAACTGGTATCACATTAGCAACTTTCCAAAACTCTGGCACTCTGCCTGACTATTGATTTATTAAATATGGTTGACAGTGGGTCACAAAGCTCCTCTTTGCATTCTTTAAACACCCTGGCAAACACTTCATCCGGCCCTGGGGATTTGTTTGGTTTGAGTTTTACTATTTGTTTAAAAACATCCTCCCTGGTAACTACTAAACACGTCAACCTGTCCTCGTCCCCACCCACATAGACTTGTTCGGCTGAAGGCATATTGTTAAGTTCCTCTTTAGTAAATACAGATACAAAATATTTATTAAAAATACTACTCATCTCTTCATCACTATCTGTTATTTGACCTGTCTCAGTTTTTAATGGACCTATCCTTTCCCTAGTCTTAGTACGATATAACTGAATAAACCCTTTAGGATTTGTCTTTGCTTGCCCGGCTATGCGAACTACATAGTTTCTTTTTGCTTTCCTTATCTCTTTTTTAACATTTCTAGCCAGTTGTACGAATTCCTGTTTTAAAGTGACCTCCCCATTTTTAATCCTTTTGTACCAAGCTCTCTTTTTACCTATAAGGTTCTTCAAATTCTTTGTTTGTATGGTATACTTCGTTCCTGTGCTTTGTTTAGAATATTCTTAAATAAGTTATATATTGAATCCACATCGAATTCCCCATTTAAGTAACCTATCGCTGGGTTCATGTCTCGCTCCAAGACCGGCCCACACCCCATACCCAAGACTTTCCAATCAATTTGACTCAAAAAATTTCTTAGGCTATTAAAATCAGCTTTGCGAAAATCTGGCACTTTAACATAATTTTCTCCTACAGGTCTATTCCATTCTATGCTAAATCTGATTTCTTTGTGATCACTGTTTCCTAGCTCACTCCCTATTTCGATGTCATTAATTTGTGTTTCCCTGTTAGTTAACACTAAATCTAAAATATTATTTTCCCATGTTGGTTCTTTAATGTGTTGCGTAAGAAAGCAATCGTCAATTAATTCTAGAAAATCTTCTGCTTCACTATTCCCTGTTTTGTTCAACCAGTTTATTCCACTAAAATTAAAGTCACCCAAGACATAAATACTGTTAGATCTAGATGCTCTAGATATTTCATCCCATAGATGCTTTGCTTCCATTCTGTCTAAATTTGGTGGCCTATATATAACTCCTATAATATTATTAGCTT
Organism: Procambarus clarkii; assembly: GCF_040958095.1. Lineage (NCBI taxonomy): Eukaryota > Metazoa > Arthropoda > Malacostraca > Decapoda > Cambaridae > Procambarus > Procambarus clarkii. Next base: position 1,998,866 of record NC_091158.1, read on the forward strand.
TTTCGTTTAATTCTATCCAAATAGTTTCTGTGTGTGGCTCAGTTTTGATTCCCTCTTTGAGACTACATTTCAAATTGTCCATAACATATATGGCTACTCCACCTCCTCGTCTAATATATCTATCTGTGTGAAATAGTTTAAATCCATTTATTTGATATTCAGCTAATAGTTCTCTATTTTCTACATTCATCCACGTTTCGGTAAGTGCAATAATATCTATTTTTTCTGTGCAGACAAGAGCATTTAATTCGTTAATTTTATTTCTTAGACTTCTACTGTTAGTGTAATATACCCTAAGTGAATTGTTATTTTGAGGCCCTTCTCTTTCCCTGATCATTTTGCCAATTCCTTTCTCCCACAAACACATACTTTTATTACCTTCTTCTTCCAAATCAATTCCCATACCTCTATCTACTAACAGTTTAAACCCAAACAAACACCTCTAACCACTTCTTCCAACGAGTTCGCAACAGCAAGAACCCCAGCTCTCGATAGATGCACCCCATCACGAGCATACATTTCATTTCTTCCATAGAAGTGTTCCCAGTTGTCTATGAAAGATATTACATTTGATTTGCAATATCTTTCCAGCCGGCAATTGACACCAAGTGCCCTCGACATCCATTCATTTCCCACTCCCTTTCTTGGAAGAATGCCACATATGATCGGGATTCCTCCCTTGCTCCTAACTAATTCAATGGCTGTCCTGAATCTCTGTATTAGTTCCTCACTCCTAACTCGCCCAACATCATTACCCCCTGCATTACGTTCCTGTGCTTTGTTTAGAATATTCTTAAACAAGTTATATATTAAATCCACATCGAAATCCTCTTTTACGTCACCTGTCCCTGGGTTCATGTCTCGCTCTAAGACCGGCCCACACCCTATACCCAAGACTTTCCAATCTATTTGACCCAAAAAATTTCTTAGGTATTAAAATTACCTAAGATAAAATTTTAATTAAAATTAAAAAATTTCTTAGCTATTAAAATTACCTTTTCGAAAATCTGGCACTTTAACAGAATTTTCTCCTACAGGTCTATTCCATTCTATGCTAAATCTGATTACTTTGTGATCACTGTTCCCTAGCTCACTCCCTATTTCGATGTCATTAATTTGTGTTTCCCTGTTAGTTAACACTAAATCTAAAATATTATTTTCCCGCGTTGGTTCCTTATTTTATTGCCTAAGAAAGCAATCGTCAATTAATTCTAGAAAATCTTCTGCTTCACTATTCCCTGTTTTGTTCACCCAGTTTATTCCACTAAAATTAAAGTCACCCATGACATAAATACTGTTAGATCTAGATGCTCTAGATATTTCATTCCATAGATGCTTTGCTTCTATGGAATAGAAGGTGACATGATAGAGGTTTGACATGATAGAGGTTTAGGGGTGACATGATAGAGGTTTACAAGTGGATGAATGGACATAACCGGGGGGATATTAATAGGGTATTAAAAGTATCAACACAGGACAGAACACGAAACAATGGATATAAATTGGATAAGTTTAGATTTAGGAAAGACTTGGGTAAATACTGGTTCAGTAACAGGGTTGTTGATTTGTGGAACCAATTGCCGCGTAACATTGTGGAGGTGGGGTCCCTCGATTGTTTCAAGCACGGGTTGGACAAGTATATGAGTGGGATTGGGTGGTTATAGAATAGGAGCTGCCTCGTATGGGCCAATAGGCCTTCTGCAGTTACCTTTGTTCTTATGTTCTTATGTTCTTATTGTTTCAAGCGCGGGTTGGACAAGTATATGAGTGGGATTGGGTGGTTATAGATAGGAGCTGCCTCGTATGGGTCAATAGGCCTTCTGCAGTTAACTTTGTTCTTATGTTCTTGTTCTAAACTGAATTCCCCTTTCCGAATCCTTCAGTACCAAGCTCTCTTTCTACCTATAAGGTTTTTCAGATCCTTTGTTATCCATTTCGGGTCATTTATATTTGATCTATTCAAATTGAAAGGTATACTACTTTCCTGTGCTTTGCTTAGAATATTTAGAAATAAGTTATATTTATAATCCAAATCAAAATCCTCCTTTACATCACACATCGCTGAGTTCAAGTCTTGCTCCAAGACCGGCCCACCCCCTATCCCCAAGGCTTTCCAATCAATTTGACCCAAACAATTTCTTAGGATAATAAAATTAGCCTCACGTAAATCTGGCACTTTAACAGAATTTTGTCCTATGGCACTTTAACAGAATTTTCTTCTATGGCACTTTAACAGATTTTTCTCCTAATTGAAAACCTATCATATGAAGGGATTGACAAAGCTTAAATTTGCAGGCATAGAGTTACGTTCTTCTTTAGTAAAAACAGATATAAAATATTTATTAAAACTACTACTCCTCTCTTTGTTAACATAAGAACAACGTTAACATTATGTTTATGAAAAACATAAATTAATAATTGAGTCGCAACATGGTTTTATAAATGACCGTTCATGTTTATCAAATTTGTTATCTTTTTATTCTAGCATAGTTGAGGCAGTTGATAGTGGTAAGGATTGTGATGTTGTGTACCTTGACTTTAGCAAAGCTTTTGATACAGTGCCACATGAAAGACTGATTAAAAAGATAATGGCTCATGGTATTGTGGGTGCTATATTAAGCTGGATTAGGGCATGGCTGTACCAAAGGAAACAGAGAGTTAGTATAAATGGAGTCAAGTTAGAGTGGGAAAATGTTGTAAGTGGAGTGCCTCAGGGCTCTGTCCTGGGACCTCTGTTGTTTATAATATATATAAATGATTTAGATTCAGGTTTGAGTAGCAACATTTGAAAATTTGCTGATACAAAAAAACGGTAGGGAAATTAATACGGAAGAAGACTCACTATCTCTTCAAGTTGATCTAAATTGGGTTTTGAAATGGTCAAAGGATTGGCACATGTTGTTTAATGCTGATAAATGTAAAGTTCTGAGGCTAGGTAATGATGATAGAGTTACAAGATATGAGCTAGATGGTGTTGAGATTGCGAAAGGGATCTGGGAGTTATGATTAGTAAGAATTTTAAACAAAATGATCAGTGCATGAATGTTCTTAATAAGGCAAATAGGACACTGGGATTTATTAATCGAAGCGTTAGTAACATAAGAACCTAAGAACAAAGGTAACTGCAGAAGGCCTATTGGCCCATACGAGGCAGCTCCTATTCTATAACCACCCAATCCCACTCATATACTTGTCCAACCTGCGCTTGAAACAATCGAGGGACACCACCTCCACCAGGTTACACGGCAATTGGTTCCACAAATCAACAACCCTGTTACTGAACCAGTATTTACCCAAGTCTTTCCTAAATCTAAACTTATCCAATTTATACCCATTGTTTCGTGTTCTGTCTTGTGTTGATATTTTTAATACCCTATTAATATCCCCCCTGTTATGTCCATTCATCCACTTGTAAACCTCTATCATGTCACCCATAACTCTTCGCCTTTCCAGTGAATGCAACTTAAGAACATAAGAACATAAGAACAAAGGCAACTGCAGAAGGCCTATTGGCCCATACGAGGCAGCTCCTATTCTATAACCACCCAATCCCACTCATATACTTGTCCAACCCGTGCTTGAAACAATCGAGGGACCCCACCTCCACAATGTTACGCGGCAATTGGTTCCACAAATCAACAACCCTGTTACTGAACCAGTATTTACCCAAGTCTTTCCTAAATCTAAACTTATCCAATTTATACCCATTGTTTCGTGTTCTGTCCTGTGTTGATACTTTTAATACCCTATTAATATCCCCCCGGTTATGTCCATTCATCCACTTGTAAACCTCTATCATGTCACCCCTAACTCTTCGCCTTTCCAGTGAATGCAACTTAAGCTTTGTTAATCTTTCTTCATATGAAAGATTTCTAATTTGGGGAATTAACTTAGTCATCCTACGCTGGACACGTTCAAGTGAATTTATATCCATTCTATAATATGGCGACCAAAACTGAACTGCATAATCTAAATGGGGCCTAACTAGAGCAAGATATAGCTTGAGAACCACACCAGGTGTCTTGTTACTAACGCTGCGATTAATAAATCCAAGTGTCCGATTTGCCTTATTACGAACATTTATGCATTGATCCTTTTGTTTTAAATTCTTACTAATCATAACTCCCAGATCCCTTTCGCAATCCGACTTCGCAATCACAACACCATCTAGCTCGTATCTAGTAACTCTATCATCATTACCTAACCTCAGAACTTTACATTTATCAGCATTAAACTGCATCTGCCAATCCTTCGACCACCCCAAAACCCTATCCAGATCAACTTGAAGTGATAGTGAGTCCTCCTCCGAATTAATTTCCCTACCGATTTTCGTATCATCGGCAAATTTGCAAATGTTGCTACTCAAACCTGAATCTAAATCATTTATATATATTATAAACAACAGAGGTCCCAGGACAGAGCCTTGAGGCACTCCACTTACAACATTTTCCCACTCTGACTTGATTCCATTTATACTAACTCTCTGTTTCCTTTGGTATAGCCATGCCCTAATCCAGCTTAATATAGCACCCCCAATACCATGAGACTCTATTTTTTTAATCAGTCTTTCATGTGGCACTGTATCAAAAGCTTTGCTAAAGTCAAGGTATACAACATCGCAATCCTTACCACTATCAACTGCCTCAACAATGCTAGAATAAAAAGATAACAAATTTGTTAAACATGAACGGCCATTTATAAAACCATGTTGCGACTCAATTATTAATTTATGTTTTTCAAGATGAAGACGAATTTTATTTGCTATTATAGATTCGAGCAACTTTCCCACAATGGACGTTAGGCTAATTGGTCGATAGTTAGACGCAAGTGATCTATCTCCTTTCTTAAAAACTGGTATCACATTAGCAACTTTCCAAAACTCTGGCACTCTGCCTGACTCTATTGATTTATTAAATATGGTTGACAGTGGGTCACAAAGCTCCTCTTTGCATTCTTTAAGCACCCTAGCAAACACTTCATCCGGCCCTGGGGATTTGTTTGGTTTGAGTTTTACTATTTGTTTAAGAACATCCTCCCTGGTAACTGCTAAACTCGTCAACCTGTCCTCGTCCCGACCCACATAGACTTGTTCGGCTGAAGGCATATTGTTAAGTTCCTCTTTAGTAAATACAGATACAAAATATTTATTAAAAATACTACTCATCTCTTCATCACTATCTGTTATTTGACCTGTCTCAGTTTTTAATGGACCTATCCTTTCCCTAGTCTTAGTACGATATAACTGAAAAAACCCTTTAGGATTTGTCTTTGCTTGCCCTGCTATGCGAACTTCATAGTTTCTTTTTGCTTTCCTTATCTCTTTTTTAACATTTCTAACCAGTTGTACGAATTCCTGTTCTAAAGTGACCTCCCCATTTTTAATCCTTTTGTACCAAGCTCTCTTTTTACCTATAAGGTTCTTCAAATTCTTTGTTATCCACTTTGGGTCATTAGTATTCGATCTATTCAATTTGTATGGTATACTACGTTCCTGTGCTTTGTTTAGAATATTCTTAAATAAGTTATATATTGAATCCACATCGAAATCCCCATTTAAGTCACCTATCGCTGGGTTCATGTCTCGCTCCAAGACCGGCCCACACCCCATACCCAAGACTTTCCAATCAATTTGACCCAAAAAATTTCTTAGGCTATTAAAATCAGCTTTTCGAAAATCTGGCACTTTAACAGAATTTTCTCCTACTGGTCTATTCCATTCTATGCTAAATCTGATTTCTTTGTGATCACTGCTCCCTAGCTCACTCCCTATTTCGATGTCATTAATTTGCGTTTCCCTGTTAGTTAACACTAAATCTAAAATATTATTTTCCCGTGTTGGTTCCATAATGTGTTGCGTAAGAAAGCAATCGTCAATTAATTCTAGAAAATCTTCTGCTTCACTATTCCCTGTTTTGTTCAACCAGTTTATTCCGCTAAAATTAAAGTCACCCATGACATAAATACTGTTAGATCTAGATGCTCTAGATATTTCATCCCATAGATGCTTTGCTTCCATTCTGTCTAAATTTGGTGGCCTATATATTACTCCTATTATAATATTATTAGCTTTTTCGTTTAATTCAATCCAAATAGTTTCTGTGTGTGGCTCTGTTTTGATTCCCTCTTTGAGACTACATTTCAAATTGTCCCTAACATATATGGCTACTCCACCTCCTCGTCTAATATATCTATCTGTGTGAAATAGTTTAAATCCATATATTTGATATTCAGCTAATAGTTCTCTATTTTCTACATTCATCCACGTTTCGGTAAGTGCAATAATATCTATTTTTTCTGTGCAGACAAGAGCATTTAATTCGTTAATTTTATTTCTTAGACTTCTACTGTTAGTGTAATATACCCTAAGTGAATTGTTATTTTGCGGACCTTCTCTTTCCCTGATCGTTTTGCCAATTCCTTTCTCCCACAAACACATACTTTTATTACCTCCTTCCTCCAAATCAATTCCCATACCTCTATCTACTAACAGTTTAAACCCAAACAAACACCTCTAACCACTTCTTCTAACGAGTTCGCAACAGCAACAACCCCAGCTCTCGATAGATGCACCCCATCACGAGCATACATTTCATTTCTTCCATAGAAGTGTTCCCAGTTGTCTATGAAAGATATTGCATTTGATTTGCAATATCTTTCCAGCCGGCAATTGACACCAAGTGCCCTCGATATCCATTCATTTCCCACTCCCTTTCTTGGAAGAATGCCACATATGATCGGGATTCCTCCCTTGCTCCTAACTAACTCTATGGCTGTTTTATACCTCTGAATCAGTTCCTCACTCCTGACTCGACCAACATCATTTCCTCCCACGCTAATGCAAATAATGGGATTGTTCCCATTACCAGCCATAATATCATTCATGTTGTTTATAATATCACCAATGCCAGCTCTGGGATAGCAAACCCTTAACCTGTTCCCCCTATCTCTAGCACAAAACGTTCTATCCAAATACCTTATCTGGGAATCTCCCACAACTAATGTTTGCTTAGGTACTTCTTTACTTTCTGAGGGGCCTGCGCTTCCTTTCTCTTCGTTGCTTTCCCTTTTGCGCGATCCACAGTCTCTCCACAGCACTCGTCCTCCAAAACGTCAAATGAATTTGAAGTTGCTATGGCGTTTGAAGGCGGCTTTATCAAAGTCTTCTTAAGGCCCCTGTCTTTCGCAAAACTTTAATTAACTTAAGCTTTGTTAATCTTTCTTCATATGAAAGATTTCTAATTTGGGGAATTAACTTAGTCATCCTACGTTGGACACGTTCAAGTGAATTTATATCCATTCTATAATACGGCGACCAAAACTGAACTGCATAATCTAAATGGGGCCAAGTAACAAGACACCTGGTGTGGTTCTTCAGCTATATCTAGCTCTGGTTAGGCCCTATTTAGATCATGCAGTTCAGTTTTGGTCGCCGTACTATAGAATAGATATAAATTCACTTGAACGTGTCCAGCGTAGAATGACTAAGAACATAAGAACAAAGGTAACTGCAGAAGGCCTATTGGCCCATACGAGGCAGCTCCTATCTATAACCACCCAATCCCACTCATATACTTGTCCAACCCGCGCTTGAAACAATCAAGGGACCCCACATCCACCACGTTACGCGGCAATTGGTTCCACAAATCAAGAACCCTGTTACTGAACCAGTATTTATCCAAGTCTTTCCTAAATCTAAACGTATCCAATTTATGCCCATTGTTTCGTGTTCTGTCTTGTGTTGATACTTTTAATACTCTATTTATATCCCCTTTGTTATGTCCATTCATCCACTTGTAAACCTTTATCATGTCATCCCTATCTCTTCGCTTTTCCAGTGAATGCAAGTTAAGCTTTGTTAATCTTTCGTCATATGAAAGATTTCTAATTTGGGGAATTATCTTAGTCATCTTACGCTGGACACGTTCAAGTGAATTTATATCCATTATATAGTATGGCGACCAAAACTGAACTGCATAATCTAAAAGGCGCCTAACCAGAGCAAGATATAGCTGAAGAACAACACCAGATGTCTTGTTACTAACGCTTTGATTAATAAATCCCAGTGTCCTATTTGCCTTATTACAAACATTCATGCATTGATCCTTTTGTTTTAAATGCTTACTAATCATAACTCCCAGATCCCTTTCGTAATCCGACTTCGCAATCTCAACACCATCAAGCTCGTATCTTGTTTAACAATTTTCTCGTATGGGTGGTTAACAATACAAGCTGCCTCGTATGGGTCAATAGGTCTTCTGCACTTACCTTTATTTTTATATTCTTTTGTTCTTACGTTATAAGGACTTAACAATATCAAGATATAGCTGAATTAAAGAATTAAGGGTTTACTATAGCCCCAATTTACTTGGAAATTTTATTTCCGAATTGCTGAATCTAAGATAACAAAACAAACTGAGGACTAACACCAGGTGTTTTATTACTAATGAATCGAGAAATAAATTCCAGTGTCCTATTTGGTCTCCCTATTACAGAAAGGAGATAAATTTAAAGGATTGCTTATAGGGATGTGTGAAAAAGTTATTAAAAGATATAAGAAGCCTTTCTGATACGGAGAGAATTGAAAAATCATAGCTAAGTTTCTGTGTAATTATAAAGAAAAATGAGTGCATTATTGGACAGTTTATAGGAAATGGAATTTAAGTATACTTTCTATATGTTTTGGAAAAAAAGAGTTGAAAGAATTGATATGAAATGAAAAAATTTAGGTTCAATAATGGCCAGGATAAATGCTGGTTTGCATAGCGGTTCTCCGATTTATGGAACAACCTACCGACTAACATGAGAGAAGAGGTATTAATGGATTCTTTCAAATAATGTTTAGACAAACATATGAATGATTTATGAAGAATATAAAAAGTAGTGTTCTCGTATGGGTCAATATGCCTTCAACAGTTTCATTTTTCTTGTAATCTTGTAAAACAATTCGCAGTAGTACCACAGAAAGCCGAATACACTTCACCCGAATGAGGTGAAATGTGTGCATTATAAAAAGGAAAACTCTGACGTACAGTACAGCGTTTCCTCTCACCGTCTTCTCTTCAGCTGTCCCAACTTCAAGGCTCGCCCTATGAGCATATTCTGCATATTATTGTATTGCGTTGTTGTACAGCACTGCACAATATATCTGCAGTAAGTAGGCACTTTTCTGCTCGCTTTCGCAGCATAAACTATTTTCGACTGAGTGTGTGTTACTCTGTCGTATAATGGCGGAATCTTACTTTCCTGATAACTCCACGATTTGTGTCTTAGAAAACCCTAGTATAAGTGAAGCTGGCAAAATTATTCGTAAGATATTTTCGATAAAAAATACAGACAATCCAACAACAATTAAGAATGTAACTCGTGTCGATTATGACAATCACGGGCAAAACGATAATGTCAGCGACCGCTTGGGAGTCTATTGCCAAGCTTACAATTCCCGTTCCTTTAAAGGCTCAGATTATGGATATGCTGACTCTGTTGATGATTCCTCTTCTGATTATGTTGATGAATACTCCGGTGACGATGAATACTCCGGTGACGATGAATACTCCGGTGAATATGAATACTCCGGTGAATATGAATACTCCAGTGAATATGAATACCCCGATGACGTTGAATACCCCGATGATGATGAAAGCTCCAATGATGATGATAACTCCGATGATGATGAAAACTCCGATGATGATGAAAACACCGATGATGATGATATCTCCGATGTTGATGGATTCAGAAACGCTGATTATGTAGGACACGACCCTTACCTTTTCGACTGTTTTGGTAATTATTGTCCAGGCGATTCTGACTACAATTTCATACAAACCGAAAACTACAAACAAAGACGTTTGGGCAAGTTCGGGTACAACTCTTATGGATTTTTAATGCACTCAGCTGGTACCGCAGAGGCGTTAGCAGACACCAGACAAACCATTAACGGGACAGTTTTAACTGCTTCTAAGAGCCTCGTTACTGTAACCTTGGATAAGGCTAAGGAACAAAGACAGCAACCGATTAAGTCAAAACCAAAATTCAACATTCCAGAAGACTCTACGATGTTTGAATTTGAAAAACCTGGTCCAGTTGAAGTTTGCAGAAATGAGCTTAATCAAAAAAGATTTTGGATGAGAAATACAGACTATCCAACAACAATTAAGACTGTAATAAGTGTCGATTATGATTACGGGCACAACGATAAGGGCGAAGGCCGCCAAGAACTCAAACGCCAATCTTACAAATGCCTTTTCGTTAAACGCATTAGTGATGATGTTGAAGGACACGATGCTCAGTGCCACGATTTTTCAGAATATGACCTCGATTACTGTACCTTCAATGTCTTAGGAACCGAACACAACAAAGAAAGACGTTTGGATAAGATTGGGTGGACCTTTTATGGATTTTTCAGAAACTTGCATGATAGCGCAACGGGGTTAAATAGACAAGCTTTTAACTGTACAGTTTTATCTGCTTCTAGAGGCCTCGGAGCGGTAGCAGTGGATGAGGCTAAGGAACAAGGACAGCGACAAATTAAGTCAATACCAAAGTCATTCCATATTCCTGAGGATTCTACAATAATTGTACTTGAGAAATCTTGTTCAAATGAAGCTGGTACAAATGAAGTTATCCGTAAAATATTTTGGATAAGTAACACAGACAATCCATTATCAAATAACAATGTAACTCGTGACGATGGTGAAGGTCGCGGATAGAATGAAAAGTGCGTGCACCTGCGATTGTCTATGAATTCTATGAAAATATTATGGTCAATGACATTGTGTAACATAAACGGAATTAAACCAATATCATGTTATGTGTTTTAAAGTTAATAAATGTTAAGTAGTGTTTTAAAGTTAATAAATGTTAAGTAGTGTTTTAAAGTTAATAAATGTTAAGTAGTGTTTTAAAGTTAATAAATGTTAAGTAGTGTTTTAAAGTTAATAAATGTTAAGTAGTGTTTTAAAGTTAATAAATGTTAAGTAGTGTTTTAAAGTAATAAATGTTAAGTAGTGTTTGAAAGTTAATAAATGTTAAGTAGTGTTTTAAGGGTTAATAAATGTCAAGTAGTGTTTTAAAGTTAATAAATGTTAAGTAGTGTTTTAAAGTTAATAAATGTTAAGTAGTGTTTTATAGTTAATAAATGTTATACCATTAATGACGTGTTTTCTTCCATATGTTTAAAGTACCAACCTGAGCTAAATGAATAGCTCATTTTCCATGAGCTATTGGCTCATGGAAAATAGAAAAGCTATTTTCATTTTATTTTCATGTTACCTGGTAACTTGCTACATACGACAACAATCTTTTTTAACGTGACTTTATTCCTATTTTTATAATATGTTCACCGTTTATGTATTTAACCCCTAATTAATATTCTCTCTGTACTGACAAGTGACAGGTTTTGAGGTTGGGTAATGATTAGTTACTAGATACTAGAGTTATTAGATACGATTTAGATGGTGTTGAGATTGCGACGTCTGATTGCAATCAAATAGTAGCAATTTACACACTAAAATCAATGCATAAATGTTCTAAATAAGGGCTTTATTTCTCGTAATGTTAGTAATAAAACACCTAGTGTTATTCCGTGCAAAGCACAGATATATATCTAGCTCTTGTTAGGCCCCATATAGATTATTCAGTTCAGTTTTGGTCGTGAACCTATAGAATGGATATAAATTCAGTAGAACGCGTCCAGCGAAGGATGACAAAGTTAATCCAGCAAATTAGAAAAAAAAATATATTAATATCAAAACTTGGTCATGTGAAGAAAGACTGACTGCCTAATTTACGTTATCTAGAAGGCGAAGAATTGGTTATGATATGATAGAGGTGTACAAGTGGATGCAGACGAGGAGTCACAATAACGTGGCTGAAATATGTTGACCAAATCACACACTATACAGTGAAGAGATTACGACTTTGAAGTGAAAAAGTGAAGAGATTACGACTTTGAAGTGAAAAAGTGAAGAGATTACGACTTTGAAGTGAAAAAGTGAAGAGATTACGACTTTGAAGTGAAAAAGTGAAGAGATTACGACTTTGAAGTGAAAAAGTGAAGAGATTACGACTTTAAAGTGAAAAAGTGATGAGATTACTTTGGATCGCCTCAAAACTTCCTTTACCCGCATACTAAGACAGGTCTCTAGTCTTTGTCCTCCTGACTTTGATCTCGTTAACTGTTTCCGTGTCATCTGCCCTTCTCTTCCTTATTTCTATGGTCTTCCTAAGACTCATAAACCTGGTGTTCCTCTTCGTCCTATCATTTCTTCACGGGGCTCTGTCAGCTGTCCTTTTGCCTCCTGGCTCACTGAAACCCTGACGCCTTACCTTGGCACTTTTTCCCCTGCCCACCTTCGTCACTCTCAGGACTTCATAGAAAGACTGCGTCTGCAACTCTCTTGTAAGATGCTTAGTCTTGATGTCAACTCTCTGCTATGTTCGATGACGTTCTCTCTTTCCTTAGACAGAAGGCATCTGAGGTCCTTCTTCCTCTCCCGCTTCCCACTGACGTTTTCCTCGAACTCATTAGACTCTGTGTTGACTCTAACTCTTTTCTCTTTCTCTGTCTCTTTTTCTTTCTCTGAATGTACATGCATAGTGGCATGTACATTCACTTCTTTTCCTGCCATCCTCCTTCTGTTAAGAAAAGTGACCTCGTCTTTCTCTTCCTCCGCGCTCTACGCATCAGCGACCCTCAGTTTCTTGATTCTGAAATTGCCTCTATCTACAAATCATTCTCTCACCTTGGTTACCCTTTGCATTTCATCAACTGAGCCTACTCTCAAGCTAAACGAAATTTCTTTTATCCTAAGCCTGCTTCCAACACTAGTGGTACTGTACTATGCCTTCCCTTCATATTTGAACTCAAAACTTTTACCAATACCTTTCGTCCTGACATTAAACTCGCCTTTCGACAAACTAACACACTTCGTAGCAATCTAGTTCACACTGTTCCTCCTGCTTCTAATGCTGCTGGTGTCAACTCTGTTTCCTGTTCGTTTTGTCCTCTCCAATACTTTGGCGAAACTGGCCATACACTGAATGAGACTTAAAGAACACAAGAGAAGTGTTAAGTCTGCCGACACTAACAATGCTCTCTTCTGTTATGTGAGGGATCCCATTGATTGGTCTTCCTACAAAATAATTTTTCCTGCCTCTACACTACACAGACGCCGTTTTGTTGAATCGGCTCTAATACACAATGTACCCAACATGAACTTAAGTCCTTGCTTTGTTACTGTGGACTCTTCCCTTTTACAGTATATACTCAAATGCTCTAATCTTTCGAATTTTTCTTCCATTTATCTTTCTTTCTCTCTTCTCTCTTTTTTCTGTTCATTGTCTTCTACGTTCCCTTGCTATCCTTTTCTTATTCCTATTACTATCTCCTTCTCATTCGGTGGTCCTTCTCAATAGGAGTTACCTCCAATGGGCCAATAGGCCCTCTGCAGTTCTTATTCCTACTACTATCCCCTCTACTACACCTTACTTTGCTCCTCACCTCGCTCTTGCCTATTTATTGCCTGTCTCTACTTCCTCATTACAACCCCCGGTTTACGAGGACAATCCCCTAACTTCATCACACACGGGAGACATCTCCGTCACGCAGATCTCCAGTATCAGCTCTTGATACTGGAAATGGCTCAAAAGGGCTACCACTTACGGGCTATTCATGCCCGTGCCACCTTTTGGGTGGCTTAATCTTCATCAATCACTCAATCTTCCTCATCACATTTGGTCCACGGGGGAGACATCTCCCGTCACGCAGGGTGCAGTCGCACCTCCACAGATCTCCAGCATCAGCTAATGATACTGGTAATGGCTCAAAAGGGCCACCACTTACAGGCTATTTATGCCCGTGCCACCTTTTGGGTGGCTTATCAATCAAATCTTCCTCATCACAATCGACTTGAGAATGGTCCAGGACGAACCGAAACGTCCTTCACCTTCTAGTGTGTGGTCTGGTCAACACACTTCAGCCACGTTATTGTGACTCATCGCCTGCAAAGAGATTACGACGTTTCGGTCGTCGTATTCATTCAAACCTGGATCATTCAAAATGCGATTGTGAAATGAGAAATCTACTTGAGAATGGTCGAGGACGGACCGAAACGTCGTCGTCTCTTCACTGACTAGTGTGTGGTTTGGTCAACATATGGATGAGTGGGTATAACAGAAGAGAATACTTATAGGGTATTAATAGTATCAACACACAATAGTACACGAACAAGTATAAATAAATACATGAATTGGTATAAATTTGATAAGTTTAGATTTCGGACGGAATTGGGAAAATTCTGATTCGGTAACAGGATTTATGGATTCAAATTTATGAATTATAAATGGATTTCTTGATTTATGGATTTAAAATATAACTTATTTATAAAAATATTCTAATCAAAGCACTAAACAATTCTTTCTAATATCTCTGTGGCTCATTTGGGCACTCAGTTTCCACCTGTGTCCCCTAGTGCGTGTGCCCCTTATGTTAAATAGCCCGTCTTTATCTACCCTGTCAATTCCTCTGAGAATCTTGTACGTGGTGATCATATCGCACCCTAAGTCTTCTGTCTTGAGGTGAGGTTTAATTCCCGTAGTCTCTCCTCGTAGCTCCTGCCTCTCAGCCCGGCAAACTAGTCTGGTGGCAAACCTTTGAACTTTTTCCAGTTTGGTCTTATGCTTGACTAGATATTGACTCCATGCTGGAGCTGCATACTCCAGGATTGGTTTGACATAGGTGGTATACAAAGGTCTGAATGACTCTTGGTGCTTAAAGAATGCAAAGAGGAGCTTTCCGAGCCACTGTCTACCATATTTAATAAATCAATAGAGTCAGGCAGAGTGCCAGAGTAGCACTCTGGAGTACCAGAGTGCCAGAAGGTAGCTAATGTGGTACCAATTTTTAAGAAAGGAGATAAATCACTTGCGTCAAACAATCGGCCAATTAGCCTAACGTCTGTTGTGGGAAAGTTACTTGAATCAATAATTGCAAATACAATTCGTCTGAGTTGTATCCTGAATCTAAATCATTTATATATATTATAAACAACTGAGGTCCCAGGACAGAGCCCTGAGGTACACCACTAACAACATTATCCCACTCTGACTTAACTCCATTTATACTAACTCTCTGTTTCCTTTGGAATAGCCATGCCCTAATCCAAGTTAATATTGCACCCCCAATACTATGAGCTTCTATTTTTTTAATTAGTCTTTCATGTGGCACTGTATCAAAAGCTTTGCTAAAGTCAAGGTACACAACATCACATTCCTTACCACTATCAACTGCCTCAACTATGCTGGAATAAAAAGTTAGCAAATTTGTTAAACATGAACGGCCATTTGTAAAACCATGTTGCGACTCATTTATTAATTTATGTTTTTCAAGATGGAGACGAATTGTATTTGCAATTATTGATTCAAGTAACTTTCCCACAATAGACGTTAGGCTAATTGGCCGATAGTTTGAGCAAGTGATCTATCTCCTTTCTTAAAAATTAGTACCACATTAGCTACCTTCCATGACTCTGGCACTCTGCCTGACTCTATTGATTTATAAATATGGTAGACAGTGGCTCGGAAAGCTCCTCTTTGCATTCTTTAAGCACCCTGGCAAACACTTCATCCGGCCCATTGGGATTTGTTTGGTTTTAGTTTTTCTAATTGTTTAATTACATCCTCCCTGGTAACTGCTAAACTAGTCAACCTGTCCTCATCCCCACCCACATAGACTTGTTCGGCTGAAGGCATATTGTTAAGTTCTTCTTTAGTAAATACAGATATAAAATATTTGTTAAAAATACTACTCATCTCCTTGTCATTATCCGTTATTTGACCTGTCTCAGATTTTAATGGACCTATCCTTTCCCTAGTCTTAGTTCGATATAACTGAAAAAACCCTTTAGGATTTGACTTTGCTTGCTCTGCTATGCGAACTTCATAGTTTCTTTTTGCTTTCCTTATCTCTTTTTTAACATTTCTAACCAGTTGTATGAATTCCTGTTCTAACCTGACTTCCCCATTGTTAATCCTTTTGTACCAAGCTCTCTTTTTAAAAAAAGGTTCTTTAAATTATTTGTTATCCACTTTGGGTCATTAGTATTCGATCTATTCAATTTATATGGTATACTACGTTATGAACATAAGAACAAAGGCAACTGCAGAAGGCCTATTGGCCCATACGAGGCAGCTCCTATTTATAACCACCCAATCCCACTCATACTTGTCCAACCCGCGCTTGAAACAATCGAGGAACCCCACCTCCACAATGTTACGCGGCAATTGGTTCCACAAATCAACAACGCTGTTACTGAACCAGTATTTACCCAAGTCTTTCCTAAATCTAAACTTATCCAATTTATACCCATTGTTTCGTGTTCTGTCTTGTGTTGATACTTTTAATACCCTATAAATATCCCCTTTGTTATGTCTATTCACCCACTTGTAAACCTCTATCATGTCACCCCTAACTCTTCGCCTTTCCAGTGAATGCAACTTAAGCTTTGTTAATCTTTCCTCATATGATAGATTTCTAATTTGGGGAATTAACTTAGTCATCCTACGCTGGACACGTTCAAGTGAATTTATATCCATTCTATAATATGGCGACCAAAACTGAACTGCATATTCTAAATGGGGCCTAACTAGAGCAAGATATAGCTTGAGAACCACACCAGGTGTCTTGTTACTAACGCTGCGATTAATAAATCCAAGTGTCCGATTTGCCTTGTTACAAACATTTATGCATTGATCCTTTTGTTTTAAATTCTTACTAATCATAACTCCCAGATCCCTTTCGCAATCTGACTTCGCAATCTCAACACCATCTAGCTCGTATCTTGTAACTCTATCATCATTACCTAGCCTCAGAACTTTACATTTATCAGCATTAAACTGCATTTGCCAATCCTTTGACCATTTCAAAACCCTATCTAGATCAACTTGAAGTGATAGCGAGTCCTCCCCCGAACTAATTTCCCTACCGATTTTCGTATCATCGGCAAATTTGCACATGTTGCTACTCAAACCTGAATCTAAATCATTTATATATATTATGAACAACAGAGGTCCCAGGACAGATCCTTGAGGCACTCCACTTACAACAGTTTCCCACTCTGACTTGATTCTATTTATACTAACTCTTTGTTTCCTTTGGTATAGCCATGCCCTAATCCAGCCTAATATAGCACCCCCAATACCATGAGACTCTATCTTTTTAATCAGTCTTTCATGTGGCACTGAATCAAAAGCCTTGCTAAGGTCAAGGTACACAACATCACAATCCTTACCACTATCAACTGCCTCAACTATGCTAGAATAAAAAGATAACAAATTTGTTATACATGAACGGCCATTTACAAAACCATGCTGCGACTCAATTATTAATTTATGTTTTTCAAGATGAAGACGACTTTTATTTGCTATTATAGATTCGAGTAACTTTCCCACAATAGACGTTAGGCTAATTGGTCTATAGTTAGACGCAAGTGATCAATCTCCTTTCTTAAAAACTGGTATCACATTAGCAACTTTCCAAAACTCTGGCACTCTGCCTGACTATTGATTTATTAAATATGGTTGACAGTGGGTCACAAAGCTCCTCTTTGCATTCTTTAAACACCCTGGCAAACACTTCATCCGGCCCTGGGGATTTGTTTGGTTTGAGTTTTACTATTTGTTTAAAAACATCCTCCCTGGTAACTACTAAACACGTCAACCTGTCCTCGTCCCCACCCACATAGACTTGTTCGGCTGAAGGCATATTGTTAAGTTCCTCTTTAGTAAATACAGATACAAAATATTTATTAAAAATACTACTCATCTCTTCATCACTATCTGTTATTTGACCTGTCTCAGATTTTAATGGACCTATCCTTTCCCTAGTCTTAGTACGATATAACTGAAAAAACCCTTTAGGATTTGTCTTTGCTTGCCCGGCTATGCGAACTACATAGTTTCTTTTTGCTTTCCTTATCTCTTTTTTAACATTTCTAACCAGTTGTACGAATTCCTGTTTTAAAGTGACCTCCCCATTTTTAATCCTTTTGTACCAAGCTCTCTTTTTACCTATAAGGTTCTTCAAATTCTTTGTTTGTATAGTATACTTCGTTCCTGTGCTTTGTTTAGAATATTCTTAAATAAGTTATATATTGAATCCACATCGAAATCCCCATTTAAGTAACCTATCGCTGGGTTCATGTCTCGCTCCAAGACCGGCCCACACCCCATACCCAAGACTTTCCAATCAATTTGACTCAAAAAATTTCTTAGGCTATTAAAATCAGCTTTGCGAAAATCTGGCACTTTAACATAATTTTCTCCTACAGGTCTATTCCATTCTATGCTAAATCTGATTTCTTTGTGATCACTGTTTCCTAGCTCACTCCCTATTTCGATGTCATTAATTTGTGTTTCCCTGTTAGTTAACACTAAATCTAAAATATTATTTTCCCATGTTGGTTCTTTAATGTGTTGCGTAAGAAAGCAATCGTCAATTAATTCTAGAAAATCTTCTGCTTCACTATTCCCTGTTTTGTTCAACCAGTTTATTCCACTAAAATTAAAGTCACCCATGACATAAATACTGTTAGATCTAGATGCTCTAGATATTTCATCCCATAGATGCTTTGCTTCCATTCTGTCTAAATTTGGTGGCCTATATATAACTCCTATAATATTATTAGCTTTTTCGTTTAATTCTATCCAAATAGTTTCTGTGTGTGGCTCAGTTTTGATTCCCTCTTTGAGACTACATTTCAAATTGTCCATAACATATATGGCTACTCCCCCTCCTCGTCTAATATATCTATCTGTGTGAAATAGTTTAAATCCATTTATTTGATATTCAGCTAATAGTTCTCTATTTTCTACATTCATCCACGTTTCGGTAAGTGCAATAATATCTATTTTTTCTGTGCAGACAAGAGCATTTAATTCGTTAATTTTATTTCTTAGACTTCTACTGTTAGTGTAATATACCCTAAGTGAATTGTTATTTTGAGGCCCTTCTCTTTCCCTGATCATTTTGCCAATTCCTTTCTCCCACAAACACATACTTTTATTACCTCCTTCTTCCAAATCAATTCCCATACCTCTATCTACTAACAGTTTAAACCCAAACAAACACCTCTAACCACTTCTTCCAACGAGTTCGCAACAGCAAGAACCCCAGCTCTCGATAGATGCACCCCATCACGAGCATACATTTCATTTCTTCCATAGAAGTGTTCCCAGTTGTCTATGAAAGATATTACATTTGATTTGCAATATCTTTCCAGCCGGCAATTGACACCAAGTGCCCTCGACATCCATTCATTTCCCACTCCCTTTCTTGGAAGAATGCCACATATGATCGGGATTCCTCCCTTGCTCCTAACTAATTCAATGGCTGTCCTGAATCTCTGTATTAGTTCCTCACTCCTAACTCGCCCAACATCATTACCCCCTGCATTACGTTCCTGTGCTTTGTTTAGAATATTCTTAAATAAGTTATATATTAAATCCACATCGAAATCCTCTTTTACGTCACCTGTCCCTGGGTTCATGTCTCGCTCTAAGACCGGCCCACACCCTATACCCAAGACTTTCCAATCTATTTGACCCAAAAAATTTCTTAGGCTATTAAAATCACCTTTTCGAAAATCTGGCACTTTAACAGAATTTTCTCCTACAGGTCTATTCCATTCTATGCTAAATCTGATTACTTTGTGATCACTGTTCCCTAGCTCACTCCCTATTTCGATGTCATTAATTTGTGTTTCCCTGTTAGTTAACACTAAATCTAAAATATTATTTTCCCGCGTTGGTTCCTTATTTTATTGCCTAAGAAAGCAATCGTCAATTAATTCTAGAAAATCTTCTGCTTCACTATTCCCTGTTTTGTTCACCCAGTTTATTCCACTAAAATTAAAGTCACCCATGACATAAATACTGTTAGATCTAGATGCTCTAGATATTTCATTCCATAGATGCTTTGCTTCTATGGAATAGAAGGTGACATGATAGAGGTTTGACATGATAGAGGTTTACAAGTGGATGAATGGACATAACCGGGGGGATATTAATAGGGTATTAAAAGTATCAACACAGGACAGAACACGAAACAATGGATATAAATTGGATAAGTTTAGATTTAGGAAAGACTTGGGTAAATACTGGTTCAGTAACAGGGTTGTTGATTTGTGGAACCAATTGCCGCGTAACATTGTGGAGGTGGGGTCCCTCGATTGTTTCAAGCACGGGTTGGACAAGTATATGAGTGGGATTGGGTGGTTATAGAATAGGAGCTGCCTCGTATGGGCCAATAGGCCTTCTGCAGTTACCTTTGTTCTTATGTTCTTATGTTCTTATGTTCTTCCATTCTGTCTAAATTTGGTGGCCTATATATAACTCCTATTATAATATTATTTGCTTTTTCGTTTAATTCTATCCAAATAGTTTCTGTGTGTGGCTCAGTTTTGATTCCCTCTTTGAGACTACATTTCAAATTGTCCTTAACATATATGGCTACTCCCCCTCCTCGTCTAATATATCTATCTGTGTGAAATAGTTTAAATCCATTTATCTGATATTCAGCTAATAGTTCTCTATTTTCTACATTCATCCACGTTTCGGTAAGTGCAATAATATCTATTTTTTCTGTGCAGACAAGAGCATATAATTCATTAATTTTATTTCTTAGACTTCTACTGTTAGTGTAATATATCCTAAGTGAATTGTTATTTTGAGGCTCTTTTCTTTCCCTGATCATTTTGCCAATTCTTTTCTCCCACGAACACATATTTTTATTACCTCCTTCCTCCAAATAATTTCCCATACCACTATCTACTAACATTTTAAACCCAAACAAACACCTCTAACCACTTCTTCCAACGAGTTCGCAACAGCAACAACCCCAGCCCTCGATAGATGCACCCCATCACGAGCATACATTTCATTTCTTCCATAGAAACGTTCCCAGTTGTCTATGAAAGATATTGCATTTGATTTGCAATATCTTTCCAGCCGGCAATTGACACCAAGTGCCCTCGACATCCATTCATTTCCCACTGCCTTTCTTGGAAGAATGCCACATATGATCGGGATTCCTCCCTTGCTCCAATTCAATGGCTAATTAATTCAATTCAATGGCTGTCTTGAATCTCTGTATTAGTTCCTCACTGCTAACTCGCCCAACATCATTACCCCCCTGCACTAATACAAATAATGGGTTTGTTCCCATTTCCCGGCATAATATCATTCATGTTTTCAACAATATCACCAATTCCAGCTCCTGGATAGCAAACCCTTAATCTGTTCCCCCTATTTCTGGCACAAAACGTTCTGTCTAAATACCTCACCTGGGAATCTCCCACAACCAAAATTCGCTTCGGTACCGCCCTAACTTTCTGAGCAGCCTGAGGGGCCTGCGCTCCGCTGTTCCTTGCTGATTTCTTCGCTGCAGGCGCAGTACAGCACTCGTCCTCCAACACGGCAAATGAATTTGCCGTCCTTAGGGCGTCTGTAGGCGGCCTTGTCAAGGTCTTCTTAAGACCCCTGTCTTTCACTACTCTCCACGATGAGGTCTCGTCAACACTGGTCTCCTCCTTCGTTTCCTCTCGAAGTCTCAGCCGTCGTACCTCCTCCTGCAGGGAATCCATCTCTGCTCTCAGAGCTCCAAACAAACTCACCAAATCATTCACTAATCCTTCCTGGGCCTCGCTTAGAATATTTTTAAATATGTTATATTTTGAGTCCACATTGAAAACCTCTTTTACGTCACCTATCGCTGGGTTCACGTCTGGCTCTAAGACCGGCCCACTCCCCATACCCAAGACTTTCCAATATATTTGACCCAATAAATTTCTTAGGTTATTGAAATTAGCTTTTCGATAATAAGGTACTTTAACAGAATTTTCTTCTACAGATCTATTCCCTTCTATGCTAAATCTGATTTCTTTATGATCAATGTTCCCTAGTTCATTCCCTATTTCGATGTCCTTATTTGTGTTTCCCTGTTAGTTAACACTAAATCTAAAATAATTTTTTCCCGCGTTGGTTCCTTAATGTGTTGCGTAAGAAAGCAATCGTCAATTAATTCTAGAAAATCTTCTACTTCATTATTCCCTGTTTTGTTCAACCAGTTTATTCCACTAAAATTAAAGTACCCCCATGACAAAAATACTGTTAGATCTAGATGCTCTAGATATTTCATTCCATAGATGCTTTGCTTCCATTCTGTCTAAATTTGGTGGCCTATATATAACTCCTATTATAATATTATTTGCTTTTTCGTTTAATTCTCTCCAAATAGTTTCTGTGTGTGGCTCAGTTTTGATTCCCTCTTTGAGACTACATTTCAAATTGTCCTTAACATATATGGCTACTCCCCCTCCTCGTCTAATATATCTATCTGTGTGAAATAGTTTAAATCCATTTATCTGATATTCAGCTAATAGTTCTCTATTTTCTACATTCATCCACGTTTCGGCAAGCGCGATAATATCTATTTTTTCTGTGCAGACATGAGTACAAGACACGAGCTAGATGGTGTTGAAATTGCAAGTCGGATTGCGAAAGGGATCTGGGAGTTACGATTAGTAAGAATTTAAAACAAAAGGATCAATGCATGAATGTTCGTATGAAGGCGAATAGGACACTGGGATTTATTAATCGAAGCGTTAGTAACAAGACTCCTGGTGTGGTTCTTAAGCTATATCTTGCTCTAGTTAGGCCCCATTTAGATTATGCAGTTCAGTTTTGGTCGCCGTATTATAGAATGAATATAAATTCACTTGAACGTGTCCAACGTAGGATGACTAAGTTAATTTCCCAAATTAGAAATCTTTCATGTGAAGAAAGATTAACAAAGCTTAAGTTGCATTCACTGGAAAGGCGAAGAGTTAGGGGTGACATGATAGAGGTTTACAAGTGGATGGATGGACATAACAGGGGGGATATTAATAGGGTATTAAAAATATCAACACAAGACAGACATGAAACAATGGGTATAAATTGGATAAGTTTAGATTTAGGAAAGACTTGGGTAAATACTGGTTCAGTATCAGGGTTGTTGATTTGTGGAACCAATTGCCGCGTAACATGGTGGAGTTGGGGTCCCTCGATTGTTTCAAGCGCGGGTTGGACAAGTATATGAGTGGGATTGGGTGGTTATAGATAGGAGCTGCCTCGTATGGGTCAATAGGCCTTCTCAGTTACCTTTGTTCTTATGTTCTTGTTCTAAACTGAATTCCCCTTTCCGAATCCTTCAGTACCAAGCTCTCTACCTATAAGGTTTTTCAGATCCTTTGTTAGCCATTTCGGGTCATTTATATTTGATCTATTCAAATTGTAAGGTATACTACTTTCCTGTGCTTTGCTTAGAATATTTAGAAATAAGTTATATTTATAATCCAAATCAAAATCCTCCTTTACATCACACATCGCTGAGTTCAAGTCTTGCTCCAAGACCGGCCCACCCCCTATGCCCAAGGCTTTCCAATCAATTTGACCCAAACAATTTCTTAGGATAATAAAATTAGCCTCACGTAAATCTGGCACTTTAACAGAATTTTGTCCTATGGCACTTTAACAGAATTTTCTTCTATGGCACTTTAGCAGATTTTTCTCCTAATTGAAAACCTATCATATGAAGGGATTGACAAAGCTTAAATTTGCAGGCATAGAGTTACGTTCTTCTTTAGTAAAAACAGGTATAAAATATTTATTAAAACTACCACTCCTCTCTTTGTTAACATAAGAACAACGTTAACATTATGTTTATGAAAAACATAAATTAATAATTGAGTCGCAACATGGTCAAAGTTGAAATGAAATGGTCAAAGGATGGGCAGATGCAGTTTAATGCTGATAAATGTAAAGTTCTGAGGTTAGGTAATGATGATAGAGTTACAAGATACGAGCTAGATGGTGTTGTGATTGCGAAGTCGGATTGCGAAAGGGATCTGGGAGTTATGATTAGTAAGAATTTAAAACAAAAGGATCAATGCATAAATGTTCGTAATAAGGCAAATCGGACACTTGGATTTATTAATCGCAGCGTTAGTAACAAGACACCTGGTGTGGTTCTCAAGCTATATCTTGCTCTAGTTAGGCCCCATTTAGATTATGCAGTTCAGTTTTGGTCGCCATATTATAGAATGGATATAAATTCACTTGAACGTGTCCAGCGTAGGATGACTAAGTTAATTCCCCAAATTAGAAATCTTTCATATGAAGAAAGATTAACAAAGCTTAAGTTGCATTCACTGGAAAGGCGAAGAGTTAGGGGTGACATGATAGAGGTTTACAAGTGGATGAATGGACATAACCGGGGGGATATTAATAGGGTATTAAAAGTATCAACACAGGACAGAACACGAAACAATGGGTATAAATTGGATAAGTTTAGATTTAGGAAAGACTTGGGTAAATACTGGTTCAGTAACAGGGTTGTTGATTTGTGGAACCAATTGCCGCGTAACATTGTGGAGGTGGGGTCCCTCGATTGTTTCAAGCACGGGTTGGACAAGTATATGAGTGGGATTGGGTGGTTATAGAATAGGAGCTGCCTCGTATGGGCCAATAGGCCTTCTGCAGTTACCTTTGTTCTTATGTTCTTATGTTCTTAACATGGTTTTATAAATGACCGTTCATGTTTATCAAATTTGTTTTCTTTTTATTCTAGCATAGTTGAGGCAGTTGATAGTGGTAAGGATTGTGATGTTGTGTACCTTGACTTTAGCAAAGCTTTTGATACAGTGCCACATGAAAGACTGATTAAAAAGATAATGGCTCATGGTATTGTGGGTGCTATATTAAGCTGGATTAGGGCATGGCTGTACCAAAGGAAACAGAGAGTTAGTATAAATGGAGTCAAGTCAGAGTGGGAAAATGTTGTAAGTGGAGTGCCTCAGGGCTCTGTCCTGGGACCTCTGTTATTTATAATATATATAAATGATTTAGATTCAGGTTTGAGTAGCAACATTTGAAAATTTGCTGATACAAAAAACGGAAGGGAAATTAATACGGAAGAAGACTCACTATCTCTTCAAGTTGATCTAAATTGGGTTTTGAAATGGTCAAAGGATTGGCACATGCAGTTTAATGCTGATAAATGTAAAGTTCTGAGGCTAGGTAATGATGATAGAGTTACAAGATATGAGCTAGATGGTGTTGAGATTGCGAAAGGGATCTGGGAGTTATGATTAGTAAGAATTTTAAACAAAAGGATCAGTGCATGAATGTTCTTAATAAGGCAAATAGGACACTGGGATTTTTTAATCGAAGCGTTAGTAACATAAGAACATAAGAACAAAGGTAACTGCAGAAGGCCTATTGGCCCATACGAGGCAGCTCCTATTCTATAACCACCCAATCCCACTCATATACTTGTCCAACCTGCGCTTGAAACAATCGAGGGACACCACCTCCACCAGGTTACACGGCAATTGGTTCCACAAATCAACAACCCTGTTACTGAACCAGTATTTACCCAAGTCTTTCCTAAATCTAAACTTATCCAATTTATACCCATTGTTTCGTGTTCTGTCTTGTGTTGATATTTTTAATACCCTATTAATATCCCCCCTGTTATGTCCATTCATCCACTTGTAAACCTCTATCATGTCACCCCTAACTCTTCGCCTTTCCAGTGAATGCAACTTAAGCTTTGTTAATCTTTCTTCATATGAAAGATTTCTAATTTGGGGAATTAACTTAGTCATCCTACGTTGGACACGTTCAAGTGAATTTATATCCATTCTATAATACGGCGACTAAAACTGAACTGCATAATCTAAATGGGGCCAAGTAACAAGACACCTGGTGTGGTTCTTCAGCTATATCTAGCTCTGGTTAGGCCCTATTTAGATCATGCAGTTCAGTTTTGGTCGCCGTACTATAGAATAGATATAAATTCACTTGAACGTGTCCAGCGTAGAATGACTAAGAACATAAGAACAAAGGTAACTGCAGAAGGCCTATTGGCCCATACGAGGTAGCTCCTATCTATAACCCCCCAATCCCACTCATATACTTGTCCAACCCGCGCTTGAAACAATCAAGGGACCCCACATCCACCACGTTACGCGACAATTGGTTCCACAAATCAAGAACCCTGTTACTGAACCAGTATTTATCCAAGTCTTTAATACCCTATTTATATCCCCTTTGTTATGTCCATTCATCCACTTGTAAACCTTTATCATGTCATCCCTATCTCTTCGCTTTTCCAGTGAATGCAAGTTAAGCTTTGTTAATCTTTCGTCATATGAAAGATTTCTAATTTGGGGAATTATCTTAGTCATCTTACGCTGGACACGTTCAAGTGAATTTATATCCATTCTATAGTATGGCGACCAAAACTGAACTGCATAATCTAAAAGGCGCCTAACCAGAGCAAGATATAGCTGAAGAACAACACCAGGTGTCTTGTTACTAACGCTTTGATTAATAAATCCCAGTGTCCTATTTGCCTTATTACATTCATGCATTGATCCTTTTGTTTTAAATGCTTACTAATCATAACTCCCAGATCCCTTTCGTAATCCGACTTCGCAATCTCAACACCATCAAGCTCGTATCTTGTTTAACAATTTTCTCGTATGGGTGGTTAACAATACAAGCTGCCTCGTATGGGTCAATAGGTCTTCTGCACTTACCTTTATTTTTATATTCTTTTGTTCTTACGTTATAAGGACTTAACAATATCAAGATATAGCTGAATTAAAGAATTAAGGGTTTACTATAGCCCCAATTTACTTGGAAATTTTCTTTCCGAATTGCTGAATCTAAGATAACAAAACAAACTGAGGACTAACACCAGGTGTTTTATTACTAATGAATCGAGAAATAAATTCCAGTGTCCTATTTGGTCTCCCTATTACAGAAAGGAGATAAATTTAAAGGATTGCTTATAGGGATGTGTGAAAAAGTTATTAAAAGATATAAGAAGCCTTTCTGATACGGAGAGAATTGAAAAATCATAGCTAAGTTTCTGTGTAATTATAAAGAAAAATGAGTGCATTATTGGACAGTTTATAGGAAATGGAATTTAAGTATACTTTCTATATGTTTTGGAAAAAAAGAGTTGAAAGAATTGATATGAAATGAATAAATTTAGGTTCAATAATGGCCAGGATAAATGCTGGTTTGCATAGCGGTTCTCCGATTTATGGAACAACCTACCGACTAACATGAGAGAAGAGGTATTAATGGATTCTTTCAAATAATGTTTAGACAAACATTATGAATTATGAACAACATACAAGAATGATTTATGAAGAATATAAAAAGTAGTGTTCTCGTATGGGTCAATATGCCTTCAACAGTTTCATTTTTCTTGTAATCTTGTAAAACAATTCGCAGTAGTACCACAGAAAGCCGAATACACTTCACCCGAATGAGGTGAAATGTGTGCATTATAAAAAGGAAAACTCTGACGTACAGTACAGCGTTTCCTCTCACCGTCTTCTCTTCAGCTGTCCCAACTTCAAGGCTCGCCCTATGAGCATATTCTGCATATTATTGTATTGCGTTGTTGTACAGCACTGCACAATATATCTGCAGTAAGTAGGCACTTTTCTGCTCGCTTTCGCAGCATAAACTATTTTCGACTGAGTGTGTGTTACTCTGTCGTATAATGGCGGAATCTTACTTTCCTGATAACTCCACGATTTGTGTCTTAGAAAAACCTAGTACAAGTGAAGCTGGCAAAATTATTCGTAAGATATTTTCGATAAAAAATTCAGACAATCCAACAACAATTAAGAATGTAACTCGTGTCGATTATGACAATCACGGGCAAAACGATAATGTCAGCGACCGCTTGGGAGTCTATTGCCAAGCTTACAATTCCCGTTCCTTTAAAGGCTCAGATTATGGATATGCTGACTCTGTTGATGATTCCTCTTCTGATTATGTTGATGAATACTCCGGTGACGATGAATACTCCGGTGACGATGAATATTCCGGTGACGATGAATACTCCGGTGAATATGAATACTCCTGTGAATATGAATACTCCGGTGAATATGAATACCCCGATGACGTTGAATACCCCGATGATGATGAAAGCTCCAATGATGATGATAACTCCGATGATGATGAAAACTCCGATGATGATGAAAACACCGATGATGATGATATCTCCGATGTTGATGGATTCAGAAACGCTGATTATGTAGGACACGACCCTTACCTTTTCGACTGTTTTGGTAATTATTGTCCAGGCGATTCTGACTACAATTTCATACAAACCGAAAACTACAAACAAAGACGTTTGGGCAAGTTCGGGTACAACTCTTATGGATTTTTAATGCACTCAGCTGGTACCGCAGAGGCGTTAGCAGACACCAGACAAACCATTAACGGGACAGTTTTAACTGCTTCTAAGAGCCTCGTTACTGTAACCTTGGATAAGGCTAAGGAACAAAGACAGCAACCGATTAAGTCAAAACCAAAATTCAACATTCCAGAAGACTCTACGATGTTTGAATTTGAAAAACCTGGTCCAGTTGAAGTTTGCAGAAATGAGTTTAATCAAAAAAGATTTTGGATGAGAAATACAGACTATCCAACAACAATTAAGACTGTAATAAGTGTCGATTATGATTACGGGCACAACGATAAGGGCGAAGGCCGCCAATGTTACAAATGCCTTTTCGTTAAACGCATTAGTGATGATGTTGAAGGACACGATTTTTCAGAATATGACCTCGATTATTGTACCTTCAATGTCTTAGGAACCGAACACAACAAAGAAAGACGTTTGGATAAGATTGGGTGGACCTTTTATGGATTTTTCAGAAACTTGTATGATAGCGCAACGGGGTTAAATAGACAAGCTTTTAACTGTACAGTTTTATCTGCTTCTAGAGGCCTCGGAGCGGTAGCAGTGGATGAGGCTAAGGAACAAGGACAGCGACAAATTAAGTCAATACCAAAGTCATTCCATATTCCTGAGGATTCTACAATAATTGTACTTGAGAAATCTTGTTCAAATGAAGCTGGTACAAATGAAGTTATCCGTAAAATATTTTGGATAAGTAACACAGACAATCCATTATCAAATAACAATGTAACTCGTGACGATTGTGAAGGTCGCGGATAGAACGAAAAGTGCGTGCACCTGCGATTGTCTATGAATTCTATGAAAATTCTAGACAATGAAAATATTATGGTCAATGACATTGTGTAACATAAACGGAATTAAACCAATATCATATTATGTGTTTTAAAGTTAATAAATGTTAAGTAGTGTTTTAAAGTAATAAATGTTAAGTAGTGTTTGAAAGTTAATAAATGTTAAGTAGTGTTTTAAAGTTAATAAATGTTAAGTAGTGTTTTAAGGGTTAATAAATGTTAAGTAGTGTTTTAAAGTTAATAAATATTAAGTAGTGTTTGAAAGTTAATAAATGTTAAGTAGTGTTTTAAAGTTAATAAATGTTAAGTAGTGTTTTATAGTTAATAAATGTTAAGTAGTGTTTTAAAGTTAATAAATGTTAAGTAGTGTTTTAAGTTAATAAATGTTAAGTAGTGTTTTAAAGTTAATAAATGTTATACCATTAATGACGTTTTCTTCCATATGTTTAAAGTACCAACCTGTAGAGCTATTGGCTCATAGAAAATAGAAAAGCTATTTTCATTTTATTTTCATGTTACCTGGTAACTTGCTACATACGACAACAATCTTTTTTAACGTGACTTTATTCCTATTTTTATAATATGTTCACCGTTTATGTATTTAACCCCTAATTAATATTCTCTCTGTACTGACAAGTGACAGGTTTTGAGGTTGGGTAATGATGGAGTTATTAGATACGATTTAGATGGTGTTGAGATTGCGACGTCTGATTGCAAAAGTAATCTGGGAGTCATGATTAGTAGCAATTTACGCACTAAAATCAATGCATAAATGTTCTAAATAAGGGCTTTATTTCTCGTAATGTTAGTAATAAAACACCTAGTGTTATTCCGTGCAAAGCACAGATATATATCTAGCTCTTGTTAGGCCCCATATAGATTATTCAGTTCAGTTTTGGTCGTGAACCTATAGAATGGATATAAATTCAGTAGAATGCGTCCAGCGAAGGATGACAAAGTTAATCCAGCAAATTAGAAAAAATAAATATATTAATATCAAAATTTGGTCATGTGAAGAAAGACTGCCTAATTTACAATATCGAGTAAGGCGAAGAATTGGTTATGATATGATAGAGGTGTACAAGTGGGTGCAGACGAGGAGTCACAATAACGTGGCTGAAATATGTTGACCAAATCACACACTAGACAGTGAAGAGATTACGACTTTGAAGTGAAAAAGTGAAGAGATTACTTTGGATCGCCTCAAAACATCCTTTACCCGCATACTAAGACAGGTCTCTAGTCTTTGTCCTCCTGACTTTGATCTCGTTAACCGTTTCCGTGTCATCTGCCTTGCTCTTCCTTATTTCTATGGTCTTCCTAAGACTCATAAACCTGGTGTTCCTCTGTGAGGGATCTAGATCCCTCAGCTAGTTTTCCTAGTTTCTAGATTAGGCTAGTCACTCTAGAAACTGAAGCTTTCAAAATAACATATGCTTGTTGGGTGTTGAATGAAAGCTTATGTTTCTTATATACTCAAATGCTCTAATCTTTCTAATTTTTCTTCCATTTATCTTTCTTTCTCTCTTCTCTTTTTTTTCTGTTCATTGTCTTCCACGTTCCCTTGCTATCCTTTTCTTATTCCTATTACCATCTTCTCATTCGGTGGTTACAATAGGAGTTGCCTCGAATGAGCCAATACGCCCTCTGCAGTTCTTATTTCCACTACTATCCCCTCTACTACACCTTACTTTGCTCCTCACCTCGCTCTTGTCTATTTATTGCCTGTCTCTACTTCCTCATTACAACCCCCGGTTTACGAGGACAATCCCCTAACTTCCTCATCACACACGGGAGACATCTCCGTCATGCAGATCTTCAGTATCAGCTCTTGATACTGGAAATGGCTCAAAAGGGCTACCACTTACGGGCTATTCATGCCCGTGCCACCTTTTGGGTGGCTTAATCTTCATCAATCACTCAATCTTCCTCATCACATTTGGTCCACGTGGGAGACATCTCCCGTCACGCAGGGTGCAGTCGCACCTCCACAGATCTCCAGCATCAGCTAATGAATGGCTCAATGAGGTAATGGCTCAAAAGGGCCACCACTTACAGGCTATTTATGCCCGTGCCACCTTTTGGGTGGCTTATCAATCAAATCTTCCTCATCACAATCGACTTGAGAATGGTCCAGGACGAACCGAAACGTCCTTCACCTTCTAGTGTGTGGTCTGGTCAACATACTTCAGCCACGTTATTGTGACTCATCGCCTGCAAAGAGATTACGACGTTTCGGTCGTCGTAATCATTCAAACCTGGATCATTCAAAAGGCGATTGTGAAATGAGAAATCTACTTGAGAATGGTCGAGGACGGACCGAAACGTCGTCGTCTCTTCACTGACTAGTGTGTGGTTTGGTTAACCACTCATCCATATGAGTGGTTATACCCACTCATATGGATGAGTGGGTATAACAGAAGAGAATACTTATAGGGTATTAAAAGTATCAACACACAATAGTACACGAACAAGTATAAATAAATACATGAATTGGTATAAATTTGATAAGTTTAGATTTCGGACGGAATTGGAAAAATTCTGATTCGGTAACAGGATTTATGAATTATTAATGGATTTCTTGATTTATGGATTTAAAATATAACTTATTTATAAAAATATTCTAATCAAAGCACTAAACAATTCTTTCTAATATCTCTGTGGCTCATTTGGGCACTCAGTTTCCACCTGTGTCCCCTAGTGCGTGTGCCCCTTATGTTAAATAGCCCGTCTTTATCTACCCTGTCAATT
This sequence comes from Procambarus clarkii, assembly GCF_040958095.1. Taxonomy (NCBI): domain Eukaryota; kingdom Metazoa; phylum Arthropoda; class Malacostraca; order Decapoda; family Cambaridae; genus Procambarus; species Procambarus clarkii. The sequence goes on from NC_091158.1 coordinate 2,030,735, forward strand.
CCTCTGAGAATCTTGTACGTGGTGATCATATTCCACCCTAACTCTTCTGTCTTGAGGTGAGGTTTAATTCCCGTAGTCTCTCCTCGTAGCTCATGCCTCTCAGCCCGGCATACTAGTCTGGGGGCAAACCTTTGAACTTTTTCCAGTTTGGTCTTATGCTTGACTAGATATTGACTCCATGCTGGAGCTGCATACTCCAGGATTGGTCTGACATAGGTGGTATACAAAGGTCTGAATGATTCTTGGTGCTTAAAGAATGCAAAGAGGAGCTTTCCGAGCCACTGTCTACCATATTTAATAAATCAATAGAGTCAGGCAGAGTGCGAGAGTAGCACTCTGGAGTGCCAGAGTGCCAGAAGGTAGCTAATGTGGTACCAATTTTTAAGAAAGGAGATAGATCACTTGCGTCAAACTATCGGCCAATTAGCCTACCGTCTATTGTGGGAAAGTTACTTGAATCAATAATTGCAAATACAATTCGTCTGAGTAGTATCCTGAATCTAAATCATTTATATATATTATAAACAACAGAGGTCCCAGGACAGAGCCCTGAGGTACACCACTAACAACATTATCCCACTCTGACTAAACTCCATTTATTCTAACTCTCTGTTTCCTTTGGAATAGCCATGCCCTAATCCAAGTTAATATAGCACCCCCAATACTATGAGCTTCTATTTTTTTAATTAGTCTTTCATGTGGCACTGTATCAAAAGCTTTGCTAAAGTCAAGGTACACAACATCACATTCCTTACCACTATCAACTGCCTCAACTATGCTGGAATAAAAAGTTAGCAAATTTGGTAAACATGAACGGCCATTTGTAAAACCATGTTGCGACTCATTTATTAATTTATGTTTTTCAAGATGGAGACGAATTGTATTTGCAATTATTGATTCAAGTAACTTTCCCACAATAGACGTTAGGCTAATTGGCCGATAGTTTGAGCAAGTGATCTATCTCCTTTCTTAAAAATTAGTACCACATTAGCTACCTTCCATGACTCTGGCACTCTGCCTGACTCTATTGATTTATAAATATGGTAGACAGTGGCTCGGAAAGCTCCTCTTTGCATTCTTTAAGCACCCTGGCAAACACTTCATCCGGCCCATTGGGATTTGTTTGGTTTTAGTTTTTCTAATTGTTTAATTACATCCTCCCTGGTAACTGCTAAACTAGTCAACCTGTCCTCATCCCCACCCACATAGACTTGTTCGGCTGAAGGCATATTGTTAAGTTCTTCTTTAGTAAATACAGATATAAAATATTTGTTAAAAATACTACTCATCTCCTTGTCATTATCCGTTATTTGACCTGTCTCAGATTTTAATGGACCTATCCTTTCCCTAGTCTTAGTTCGATATAACTGAAAAAACCCTTTAGGATTTGACTTTGCTTGCTCTGCTATGCGAACTTCATAGTTTCTTTTTGCTTTCCTAATCTCTTTTTTAACATTTACATTAGTCTCCGTGGTGTAGTGGTAAGGCACTCGCCTGGCGTTCCGCGAGCGCTATGTCATGGGTTCGTATCCTGGCCGGGGAGGATATACTGGGCGCAATTCCTTAACTGTAGCCTCTGTTTAACGCAACAGTAAAATGTGTACTTGGATGAAAAAACGATTCTTCGCGACGGGGATCGTATTCCAGGGACCTGCCCGAAACGCTACGCGTACTAGTAGAATGTACAAGAATGTAACAACTCTTGTATATATCTAAAAAAAAAAAAAAAAAAAAATCTAACCAGTTGTATGAATTCCTGTTCTAACCTGACTTCCCCATTGTTAATCCTTTTGTACCAAGCTCTCTTTTTAAAAAAAGGTTCTTTAAATTATTTGTTATCCACTTTGGGTCATTAGTATTCGATCTATTCAATTTGTATGGTATACTACGTTCCTGTGCTTTGTTTAGAATATTCTTAAATAAGTTATATATTAAATCCACATCGAAATCCTCTTTTACGTCACCTATCGCTGGGTTCATGTCTCACTCTAAGACCGCCCACACCCTATACCCAAGACTTTCCAATCTATTTGACCCAAAAAATTTCTTAGGCTATTAAAATCACCTTTTCGAAAATCTGGCACTTTAACAGAATTTTCTCTTACAGGTCTATTCCATTCTATGCTAAATCTGATTACTTTGTATTCACTGTTCCCTAGCTCACTCCCTATTTCGATGTCATTAATTTGTGTTTCCCTGTTAGTTAACACTAAATCTAAAATATTATTTTCCCGAGTTGGTTCCTTAATTTGTTGCCTAAGAAAGCAATCGTCAATTAATTCTAGAAAATCTTCTGCTTCACTATTCCCTGTTTTGTTCACCCAGTTTATTCCACTAAAATTAAAGTCACCCATGACATAAATACTGTTAGATCTAGATGCTCTAGATATTTCATCCCATAGATGCTTTGCTTCCATTCTGTCTAAATTTGGTGGCCTATATATAACTCCTATTATAATATTATTTACTTTTTCGTTTAATTCTATCCAAATAGTTTCTGTGTGTGGCTCAGTTTTGATTCCCTCTTTGAGACTACATTTCAAATTGTCCCTAACATATATGGCTACTCCCCCTCCTCGTCTAATATATCTATCTGTGTGAAATAGTTTAAATCCATTTATCTGATATTCAGCTAATAGTTCTCTATTTTCTACATTCATCCACGTTTCGGTAAGTGCAATAATATCTATTTTTTCTGTGCAGACAAGAGCATTTAATTCATTAATTTTATTTCTTAGACTTCTACTGTTAGTGTAATATATCCTAAGTGAATTGTTATTTTGAGGCTCTTTTCTTTCCCTGATCATTTTGCCAATTCTTTTCTCCCACGAACACATACTTTTATTACCTCCTTCCTCCAAATCATTTCCCATACCACTATCTACTAACAGTTTAAACCCAAACAAACACCTCTAACCACTTCTTCCAACAAGTTCGCAACAGCAACAACCCCAGCCCTCGATAGATGCACCCCATCACGAGCATACATTTCATTTCTTCCATAGAAACGTTCCCAGTTGTCTATGAAAGATATTGCATTTGATTTGCAATATCTTTCCAGCCGGCAATTGACACCAAGTGCCCTCGACATCCATTCATTTCCCACTCCCTTTCTTGGAAGAATGCCACATATGATCGGGATTCCTCCCTTGCTCCAATTCAATGGCTAATTAATTCAATTCAATGGCTGTCTTGAATCTCTGTATTAGTTCCTCACTGCTAACTCGCCCAACATCATTACCCCCCTGCACTAATACAAATAATGGGTTTGTTCCCATTTCCCGTCATAATATCATTCATGTTTTCAACAATATCACCAATTCCAGCTCCTGGATAGCAAACCCTTAATCTGTTCCCCCTATTTCTGGCACAAAACGTTCTGTCTAAATACCTCACCTGGGAATCTCCCACAATCAAAATTCGCTTCGGTACCGCCCTAACTTTCTGAGCAGCCTGAGGGGCCTGCGCTCCGCTGTTCCTTGCTGATTTCTTCGCTGCAGGCGCACTACAGCACTCGTCCTCCAACACGGCAAATGAATTTGCCATCCTTAGGGCGTCTGTAGGCGGCCTTGTCAAGGTCTTCTTAAGACCCCTGTCTTTCACTACTCTCCACGATGAGGTCTCGTCAACACTGGTCTCCTCCTTCGTTTCCTCTCGAAGTCTCAGCCGTCGTACCTCCTCCTGCAGGGAATCCATCTCTGCTCTCAGAGCTCCAAACAAACTCACCAAATCATTCACTAATCCTTCCTGGGCCTCGCTTAGAATATTTTTAAATATGTTATATTTTGAGTCCACATTGAAAACCTCTTTTACGTCACCTATCGCTGGGTTCACGTCTGGCTCTAAGACCGGCCCACTCCCCATACCCAAGACTTTCCAATATATTTGACCCAATAAATTTCTTAGGTTATTGAAATTAGCTTTTCGATAATAAGGTACTTTAACAGAATTTTCTTCTACAGATCTATTCCCTTCTATGCTAAATCTGATTTCTTTATGATCAATGTTCCCTAGTTCATTCCCTATTTCGATGTCCTTATTTGTGTTTCCCTGTTAGTTAACACTAAATCTAAAATAATTTTTTCCCTCGTTGGTTCCTTAATGTGTTGCGTAAGAAAGCAATCGTCAATTAATTCTAGAAAATCTTCTACTTCATTATTCCCTGTTTTGTTCAACCAGTTTATTCCACTAAAATTAAAGTCACCCATGACATAAATACTGTTAGATCTAGATGCTCTAGATATTTCATTCCATAGATGCTTTGCTTCCATTCTGTCTAAATTTGGTGGCCTATATATAACTCCTATTATAATATTATTTGCTTTTTCGTTTAATTCTATCCAAATAGTTTCTGTGTGTGGCTCAGTTTTGATTCCCTCTTTGAGACTACATTTCAAATTGTCCTTAACATATATGGCTACTCCCCCTCCTCGTCTAATATATCTATCTGTGTGAAATAGTTTAAATCCATTTATCTGATATTCAGCTAATAGTTCTCTATTTTCTACATTCATCCACGTTTGGGTAAGTGCAATAATATCTATTTTTTCTGTGCAGACAAGAGCATTTAATTCATTAATTTTATTTCTTAGACTTCTACTGTTAGTGTAATATATCCTAAGTGAATTGTTATTTTGAGGCTCTTTTCTTTCCCTGATCATTTTGCCAATTCTTTTCTCCCACGAACACATACTTTTATTACCTCCTTCCTCCAAATAATTTCGCATACCACTATCTACTAACAGTTTAAACCCAAACAAACACCTCTAACCACTTCTTCCAACGAGTTCGCAACAGCAACAACCCCAGCCCTTGATAGATGCACCCCATCACGAGCATACATTTCATTTCTTCCATAGAAACGTTCCCAGTTGTCTATGAAAGATATTGCATTTGATTTGCAATATCTTTCCAGCCGGCAATTGACACCAAGTGCCCTCGACATCCATTCATTTCCCACTCCCTTTCTTGGAAGAATGCCACATATGATCGGGATTCCTCCCTTGCTCCAATTCAATGGCTAATTAATTCAATTCAATGGCTGTCTTAAATCTCTGTATTAGTTCCTCACTCCTAACTCGCCCACCATCATTACCCCCTGCACTAATACAAATAATGGGTTTGTTCCCATTTCCCGTCATAATATCATTCATGTTTTCAACAATATCACCAATTCCAGCTCCCGGATAGCAAACCCTTAATCTGTTCCCCCTATTTCTAGCACAAAACGTTCTGTCTAAATACCTCACCTGGGAATCTCCCACAACCAAAATTCGCTTCGGTACCGCCCTAACTTTCTGAGCAGCCTGAGGGGCCTGCGCTCCGCTGTTCCTTGCTGATTTCTTCGCTGCAGGCGCACTACAGCACTCGTCCTCCAACACGGCAAATGAATTTGCCGTCCTTAGGGCGTCTGTAGGCGGCCTTGTCAAGGTCTTCTTAAGACCCCTGTCTTTCACTACTCTCCACGATGAGGTCTCGTCAACACTGGTCTCCTCCTTCGTTTCCTCTCGAAGTCTCAGCCGTCGTACCTCCTCCTGCAGGGAATCCATCTCTGCTCTCAGAGCTCCAACCAAACTCACCAAATCAATCACTAATCCTTCCTGGGCCTCGCTTAGAATATTTTTAAATATGTTATATTTTGAGTCCACATTGAAAACCTCTTTTACGTCACCTATCGCTGGGTTCACGTCTGGCTCTAAGACCGGCCCACTCCCCATACTCAAGACATAAGAACATAAGAACAAAGGTAACTGCAGAAGGCTATTGGCCCATACGAGGCAGCTCCTATTCTATAACCACCCAATCCCACTCATATACTTGTCCAACCCGTGCTTGAAACAATCGAGGACCCCACCTCCACAATGTTACGCGGCAATTGGTTCCACAAATCAACAACCCTGTTACTGAACCAGTATTTACCCAAGTCTTTCCTAAATCTAAACTTATCCAATTTATATCCATTGTTTCGTGCTCTGTCCTGTGTTGATACTTTTAATACCCTATTAATATCCCCCCGGTTATGTCCATTCATCCACTTGTAAACCTCTATCATGTCACCCCTAACTCTTCGCCTTTCCAGTGAATGCAACTTAAGCTTTGTTAATCTTTCTTCATATGAAAGATTTCTAATTTGGGGAATTAACTTAGTCATCCTACGCTGGACACGTTCAAGTGAATTTATATCCATTCTATAATATGGCGACCAAAACTGTGTTGTTATATTATCATAGCAATATGGAAGTTGTAGTGAATGACCTGGTGACTCTAGTGGGAGCCCTGAGGACAGAGTTGGACTCTCTGCGGGAGGAGGTGCGTCAGCTTAAAAAACAACGAGAAGTAACGAAGGAGGAGACCAGCAGTAAAGGGACCTCGTCTTGGAGAGTTGCGAAAGACAGGGGCCTTAAGAAGACTTTGATAAAGCCGCCTTCAAACGCAATAGCAACTTCAAATTCATTTGACGTTTTGGAGGACGAGTGCTGTGGAGAGACTGTGGATCGCGCAAAAGGGAAAGCAACGAAGAGAAAGGAAGCGCAGGCCCCTCAGAAAGTAAAGGAAGTACCTAAGCAAACATTAGTTGTGGGAGATTCCCAGATAAGGTATTTGGATAGAACGTTTTGTGCTAGAGATAGGGGGAACAGGTTAAGGGTTTGCTATCCCGGAGCTGGCATTGGTGATATTATAAACAACATGAATGATATTATGGCTGGTAATGGGAACAATCCCATTATTTGCATTAGCGTGGGAGGAAATGATGTTGGTCGAGTCAGGAGTGAGGAACTGATTCAGAGGTATAAAACAGCCATAGAGTTAGTTAGGAGCAAGGGAGGAATCCCGATCATATGTGGCATTCTTCCAAGAAAGGGAGTGGGAAATGAATGGATATCGAGGGCACTTGGTGTCAATTGCCGGCTGGAAAGATATTGCAAATCAAATGCAATATCTTTCATAGACAACTGGGAACACTTCTATGGAAGAAATGAAATGTATGCTCGTGATGGGGTGCATCTATCGAGAGCTGGGGTTGTTGCTGTTGCGAACTCGCTAGAAGAAGTGGTTAGAGGTGTTTGTTTGGGTTTAAACTGTTAGTAGATAGAGGTATGGGAATTGATTTGGAGGAAGGAGGTAATAAAAGTATGTGTTTGTGGGAGAAAGGAATTGGCAAAACGATCAGGGAAAGAGAAGGTCCGCAAAATAACAATTCACTTAGGGTATATTACACTAACAGTAGAAGTCTAAGAAATAAAATTAACGAATTAAATGCTCTTGTATGCACAGAAAAAATAGATATTATTGCACTTACCGAAACGTGGATGAATGTAGAAAATAGAGAACTATTAGCTGAATATCAAATATATGGATTTAAACTATTTCACACAGATAGATATATTAGACGAGGAGGTGGAGTAGCCATATATGTTAGGGACAATTTGAAATGTAGTCTCAAAGAGGGAATCAAAACAGAGCCACACACAGAAACTATTTGGATTGAATTAAGAACATAAGAACAAAGGTAACTGCAGAAGGCCTATTGGCCCATACGAGGCAGCTCCTATTCTATAACCACCCAATCCCACTCATATACTTGTCCAACCCGTGCTTGAAACAATCGAGGGACCCCACCTCCACAATGTTACGCGGCAATTGGTTCCACAAATCAACAACCCTGTTACTGAACCAGTATTTACCCAAGTCTTTCCTAAATCTAAACTTATCCAATTTATATCCATTGTTTCGTGTTCTGTCCTGTGTTGATACTTTTAATACCCTATTAATATCCCCCCGGTATTAAACGAAAAAGCTAATAATATTATAATAGGAGTAATATATAGGCCACCAAATTTAGACAGAATGGAAGCAAAGCATCTATGGGATGAAATATCTAGAGCATCTAGATCTAACAGTATTTATGTCATGGGTGACTTTAATTTTAGCGGAATAAACTGGTTGAACAAAACAGGGAATAGTGAAGCAGAAGATTTTCTAGAATTAATTGACGATTGCTTTCTTACGCAACACATTAAGGAACCAACACGGGAAAATAATATTTTAGATTTAGTGTTAACTAACAGGGAAACGCAAATTAATGACATCGAAATAGGGAGTGAGCTAGGGAGCAGTGATCACAAAGAAATCAGATTTAGCATAGAATGGAATAGACCAGTAGGAGAAAATTCTGTTAAAGTGCCAGATTTTCGAAAAGCTGATTTTAATAGCCTAAGAAATTTTTTGGGTCAAATTGATTGGAAAGGCTTGGGTATGGGGTGTGGGCCGGTCTTGGAGCGAGACATGAACCCCGCGATAGGTGACTTAAATGGGGATTTCGATGTGGATTCAATATATAACTTATTTAAGAATATTCTAAACAAAGCACAGGAACGTAGTATACCATACAAATTGAATAGATCGTATACTAATGACCCAAAGTGGATAACAAAGAATTTGAAGAACCTTATAGGTAAAAAGAGAGCTTGGTACAAAAGGATTAAAAATGGGGAGGTCACTTTAGAACAGGAATTCGTACAACTGGTTAGAAATGTTAAAAAAGAGATAAGGAAAGCAAAAAGAAACTATGAAGTTCGCATAGCAGGGCAAGCAAAGACAAATCCTAAAGGGTTTTTTCAGTTATATCGTACTAAGACTAGGGAAAGGATAGGTCCATTAAAAACTGAGACAGGTCAAATAACAGATAGTGATGAAGAGATGAGTAGTATTTTTATTAAATATTTTGTATCTGTATTTACTAAAGAGGAACTTAACAATATGCCTTCAGCCGAACAAGTCTATGTGGGTGGGGACGAGGACAGGTTGACGAGTTTAGCAGTTACCAGGGAGGATGTTCTTAAACAAATAGTAAAACTCAAACCAAACAAATCCCCAGGGCCGGATGAAGTGTTTGCCAGGGTGCTTAAAGAATGCAAAGAGGAGCTTTGTGACCCACTGTCAACCATATTTAATAAATCAATAGAGTCAGGCAGAGTGCCAGAGTTTTGGAAAGTTGCTAATGTGATACCAGTTTTTAAGAAAGGAGATAGATCACTTGCGTCTAACTATCGACCAATTAGCCTAACGTCTATTGTGGGAAAGTTTCTCGAATCTATAATAGCAAATAAAATTCGTCTTCATCTTGAAAAACATAAATTAATAATTGAGTCGCAACATGGTTTTATAAATGGCCGTTCATGTTTAACAAATTTGTTATCTTTTTATTCTAGCATTGTTGAGGCAGTTGATAGTGGTAAGGATTGCGATGTTGTATACCTTGACTTTAGCAAAGCTTTTGATACAGTGCCACATGAAAGACTGATTAAAAAAATAGAGTCTCATGGTATTGGGGGTGCTATATTAAGCTGGATTAGGGCATGGCTATACCAAAGGAAACAGAGAGTTAGTATAAATGGAATCAAGTCAGAGTGGGAAAATGTTGTAAGTGGAGTGCCTCAAGGCTCTGTCCTGGGACCTCTGTTGTTTATAATATATATAAATGATTTAGATTCAGGTTTGAGTAGCAACATTTGCAAATTTGCCGATGATACGAAAATCGGTAGGGAAATTAATTCGGAGGAGGACTCACTATCACTTCAAGTTGATCTAGATAGGGTTTTGAAATGGTCAAAGGATTGGCAGATGCAGTTTAATGCTGATAAATGTAAAGTTCTGAGGTTAGGTAATGATGATAGAGTTACAAGATACGAGCTAGATGGTGTTGTGATTGCGAAGTCGGATTGCATAAGAACATAAGAACATAAGAACAAAGGTAACTGCAGAAGGCCTATTGGCCCATACGAGGCAGCTGCTATTCTATAACCACCCAATCCCACTCATATACTTGTCCAACCCGTGCTTGAAACAATCGAGGGACCCCACCTCCACAATGTTACGCGGCAATTGGTTCCACAAATCAACAACCCTGTTACTGAACCAGTATTTACCCAAGTCTTTCCTAAATCTAAACTTATCCAATTTATATCCATTGTTTCGTGTTCTGTCCTGTGTTGATACTTTTAATACCCTATTAATATCCCCCCGGTCTAATCCCAGCTCACGTTCCCTATTGGTGGGTAAACAATCCAACGCTTGGTGAATATTATACAATACAATACAACAATACAATACAATTTTATTTAGGTGTAAATAAAATTAGTTGGACAAGTAAATGGATGAATTGCGAAAGGGAGTTATGATTAGTAAGAATTTAAAACAAAAGGATCAATGCATAAATGTTCGTAATAAGGCAAATCGGACACTTGGATTTATTAATCGCAGCGTTAGTAACAAGACACCTGGTGTGGTTCTCAAGCTATATCTTGCTCTAGTTAGGCCCCATTTAGATTATGCAGTTCAGTTTTGGTCGCCATATTATAGAATGGATATAAATTCACTTGAACGTGTCCAGCGTAGGATGACTAAGTTAATTCCCCAAATTAGAAATCTTTCATATGAAGAAAGATTAACAAAGCTTAAGTTGCATTCACTGGAAAGGCGAAGAGTTAGGGGTGACATGATAGAGGTTTACAAGTGGATGAATGGACATAACCGGGGGGATATTAATAGGGTATTAAAAGTATCAACACAGGACAGAACACGAAACAATGGATATAAATTGGATAAGTTTAGATTTAGGAAAGACTTGGGTAAATACTGGTTCAGTAACAGGGTTGTTGATTTGTGGAACCAATTGCCGCGTAACATTGTGGAGGTGGGGTCCCTCGATTGTTTCAAGCACGGGTTGGACAAGTATATGAGTGGGATTGGGTGGTTATAGAATAGGAGCTGCCTCGTATGGGCCAATAGGCCTTCTGCAGTTACCTTTGTTCTTATGTTCTTATGTTCTTAACTGAACTGCATAATCTAAATGGGGCCTAACTAGAGCAAGATATAGCTTGAGAACCACACCAGGTGTCTTGTTACTAACGCTGCGATTAATAAATCCAAGTGTCCGATTTGCCTTATTACGAACATTTATGCATTGATCCTTTTGTTTTAAATTCTTACTAATCATAACTCCCAGATCCCTTTCGCAATCCGACTTCGCAATCACAACACCATCTAGCTCGTATCTTGTAACTCTATCATCATTACCTAACCTCAGAACAAAGCATCTAAATGGGGCCTAACTAGAGCAAGATATAGCTTGAGAACCACACCAGGTGTCTTGTTACTAACGCTGCGATTAATAAATCCAAGTGTCCGATTTGCCTTATTACGAACATTTATGCATTGATCCTTTTGTTTTAAATTCTTACTAATCATAACTCCCAGATCCCTTTCGCAATCCGACTTCGCAATCACAACACCATCTAGCTCGTATCTTGTAACTCTATCATCATTACCTAACCTCAGAACTTTACATTTATCAGCATTAAACTGCATCTGCCAATCCTTTGACCATTTCAAAACCCTATCTAGATCAACTTGAAGTGATAGTGAGTCCTCCTCCGAATTAATTTCCCTACCGATTTTCGTATCATCGGCAAATTTGCAAATGTTGCTACTCAAACCTGAATCTAAATCATTTATATATATTATAAACAACAGAGGTCCCAGGACAGAGCCTTGAGGCACTCCACTTACAACATTTTCCCACTCTGACTTGATTCCATTTATACTAACTCTCTGTTTCCTTTGGTATAGCCATGCCCTAATCCAGCTTAATATAGCACCCCCAATACCATGAGACTCTATTTTTTTAATCAGTCTTTCATGTGGCACTGTAGACTTTCCAAAATATTTGACCCAATAAATTTCTTAGGTTATTGAAATTAGCTTTTCGATAATAAGGTACTTTAACAGAATTTTCTTCTACAGATCTATTCCCTTCTATACTAAATCTGATTTCTTTATGATCAATGTTCCCTAGTTCATTCCCTATTTCGATGTCCTTAATTTGTGTTTCCCTGTTAGTTAACACTAAATCTAAAATAATTTTTTCCCTCGTTGGTTCCTTAATGTGTTGCGTAAGAAAGCAATCGTCAATTAATTCTAGAAAATCTTCTACTTCATTATTCCCTGTTTTGTTCAACCAGTTTATTCCACTAAAATTAAAGTACCCCATGACAAAAATACTGTTAGATCTAGATGCTCTAGATATTTCATCCCATAGATGCTTTGCTTCCTTTCTGTCTAAATTTGGTGGCCTATATATAACTCCTAATATAATATTATTAGCTTTTTCGTTTAATTCTATCCAAATAGTTTCTGTGTGTGGCTCAGACTTCATTCCCTCTTTGAGACTACATTTCAAATTGTCCCTAACGTATATGGCTACTCCCTCTCCTCGTCTACTATATCTATCTGTGTGAAATAATTTAAATCAATTTATTTGATATTCAGCTAATAGTTCTCTATTTTCTACATTCATCCACGTTTCGGTAAGCGCGATAATATCTATTTTTTCTGTGCAGACATGAGTACAAGACACGAGCTAGATGGTGTTGAAATTGCAAGTCGGATTGCGAAAGGGATCTGGGAGTTACGATTAGTAAGAATTTAAAACAAAAGGATCAATGCATGAATGTTCGTATGAAGGCGAATAGGACACTGGGATTTATTAATCGAAGCGTTAGTAACAAGACTCCTGGTGTGGTTCTTAAGCTATATCTTGCTCTAGTTAGGCCCCATTTAGATTATGCAGTTCAGTTTTGGTCGCCGTATTATAGAATGAATATAAATTCACTTGAACGTGTCCAACGTAGGATGACTAAGTTAATTTCCCAAATTAGAAATCTTTCATGTGAAGAAAGATTAACAAAGCTTAAGTTGCATTCACTGGAAAGGCGAAGAGTTAGGGGTGACATGATAGAGGTTTACAAGTGGATGGATGGACATAACAGGGGGGATATTAATAGGGTATTAAAAATATCAACACAAGACAGACACGAAAAAATGGGTATAAATTGGATAAGTTTAGATTTAGGAAAGACTTGGGTAAATACTGGTTCAGTATCAGGGTTGTTGATTTGTGGAACCAATTGCCGCGTAACATGGTGGAGTTGGGGTCCCTCGATTGTTTCAAGCGCGGGTTGGACAAGTATATGAGTGGGATTGGGTGGTTATAGATAGGAGCTGCCTCGTATGGGTCAACAGGCCTTCTGCAGTTACCTTTGTTCTTATGTTCTTGTTCTAAACTGAATTCCCCTTTCCGAATCCTTCAGTACCAAGCTCTCTACCTATAAGGTTTTTCAGATCCTTTGTTAGCCATTTCGGGTCATTTATATTTGATCTATTCAAATTGTAAGGTATACTACTTTCCTGTGCTTTGCTTAGAATATTTAGAAATAAGTTATATTTATAATCCAAATCAAAATCCTCCTTTACATCACACATCGCTGAGTTCAAGTCTTGCTCCAAGACCGGCCCACCCCCTATGCCCAAGGCTTTCCAATCAATTTGACCCAAACAATTTCTTAGGATAATAAAATTAGCCTCACGTAAATCTGGCACTTTAACAGAATTTTGTCCTATGGCACTTTAACAGAATTTTCTTCTATGGCACTTTAGCAGATTTTTCTCCTAATTGAAAACCTATCATATGAAGGGATTGACAAAGCTTAAATTTGCAGGCATAGAGTTACGTTCTTCTTTAGTAAAAACAGGTATAAAATATTTATTAAAACTACCACTCCTCTCTTTGTTAACATAAGAACAACGTTAACATTATGTTTATGAAAAACATAAATTAATAATTGAGTCGCAACATGGTTTTATAAATGACCGTTCATGTTTATATGCTTCCATATTGGATAGCAATATGGAAGTTGTAGTGAAGGACCTGGTGACTCTAGTGGGAGCCCTGAGGACAGAGTTGGACTCTCTGCGGGAGGAGGTGCGTCAGCTTAAAAAACAACGAGAAGTAACGAAGGAGGAGACCAGCAGTAAAGGGACCTCGTCTTGGAGAGTTGCGAAAGACAGGGGCCTTAAGAAGACTTTGATAAAGCCGCCTTCAAACGCCATAGCAACTTCAAATTCATTTGACGTTTTGGAGGACGAGTGCTGTGGAGAGACTGTGGATCGCGCAAAAGGGAAAGCAACGAAGAGAAAGGAAGCGCAGGCCCCTCAGAAAGTAAAGGAAGTACCTAAGCAAACATTAGTTGTGGGAGATTCCCAGATAAGGTATTTGGATAGAACGTTTTGTGCTAGAGATAGGGGGAACAGGTTAAGGGTTTGCTATCCCGGAGCTGGCATTGGTGATATTATAAACAACATGAATGATATTATGGCTGGTAATGGGAACAATCCCATTATTTGCATTAGCGTGGGAGGAAATGATGTTGGTCGAGTCAGGAGTGAGGAACTGATTCAGAGGTATAAAACAGCCATAGAGTTAGTTAGGAGCAAGGGAGGAATCCCGATCATATGTGGCATTCTTCCAAGAAAGGGAGTGGGAAATGAATGGATATCGAGGGCACTTGGTGTCAATTGCCGGCTGGAAAGATATTGCAAATCAAATGCAATATCTTTCATAGACAACTGGGAACACTTCTATGGAAGAAATGAAATGTATGCTCGTGATGGGGTGCATCTATCGAGAGCTGGGGTTGTTGCTGTTGCGAACTCGCTAGAAGAAGTGGTTAGAGGTGTTTGTTTGGGTTTAAACTGTTAGTAGATAGAGGTATGGGAATTGATTTGAAGGAAGGAGGTAATAAAAGTATGTGTTTGTGGGAGAAAGGAATTGGCAAAACGATCAGGGAAAGAGAAGGTCCGCAAAATAACAATTCACTTAGGGTATATTACACTAACAGTAGAAGTCTAAGAAATAAAATTAACGAATTAAATGCTCTTGTCTGCACAGAAAAAATAGATATTATTGCACTTACCGAAACGTGGATGAATGTAGAAAATAGAGAACTATTAGCTGAATATCAAATATATGGATTTAAACTATTTCACACAGATAGATATATTAGACGAGGAGGTGGAGTAGCCATATATGTTAGGGACAATTTGAAATGTAGTCTCAAAGAGGGAATCAAAACAGAGCCACACACAGAAACTATTTGGATTGAATTAAACGAAAAAGCTAATAATATTATAATAGGAGTAATATATAGGCCACCAAATTTAGACAGAATGGAAGCAAAGCATCTATGGGATGAAATATCTAGAGCATCTAGATCTAACAGTATTTATGTCATGGGTGACTTTAATTTTAGCGGAATAAACTGGTTGAACAAAACAGGGAATAGTGAAGCAGACGATTTTCTAGAATTAATTGACGATTGCTTTCTTACGCAACACATTAAGGAACCAACACGGGAAAATAATATTTTAGATTTAGTGTTAACTAACAGGGAAACGCAAATTAATGACATCGAAATAGGGAGTGAGCTAGGGAGCAGTGATCACAAAGAAATCAGATTTAGCATAGAATGGAATAGACCAGTAGGAGAAAATTCTGTTAAAGTGCCAGATTTTCGAAAAGCTGATTTTAATAGCCTAAGAAATTTTTTGGGTCAAATTGATTGGAAAGGCATGGGTATGGGGTGTGGGCCGGTCTTGGAGCGAGACATGAACCCAGCGATAGGTGACTTAAATGGGGATTTCGATGTGGATTCAATATATAACTTATTTAAGAATATTCTAAACAAAGCACAGGAACGTAGTATACCATACAAATTGAATAGATCGTATACTAATGACCCAAAGTGGATAACAAAGAATTTGAAGAACCTTATAGGTAAAAAGAGAGCTTGGTACAAAAGGATTAAAAATGGGGAGGTCACTTTAGAACAGGAATTCGTACAACTGGTTAGAAATGTTAAAAAAGAGATAAGGAAAGCAAAAAGAAACTATGAAGTTCGCATAGCAGGGCAAGCAAAGACAAATCCTAAAGGGTTTTTTCAGTTATATCGTACTAAGACTAGGGAAAGGATAGGTCCATTAAAAACTGAGACAGGTCAAATAACAGATAGTGATGAAGAGATGAGTAGTATTTTTAATAAATATTTTGTATCTGTATTTACTAAAGAGGAACTTAACAATATGCCTTCAGCCGAACAAGTCTATGTGGGTGGGGACGAGGACAGGTTGACGAGTTTAGCAGTTACCAGGGAGGATGTTCTTAAACAAATAGTAAAACTCAAACCAAACAAATCCCCAGGGCCGGATGAAGTGTTTGCTAGGGTGCTTAAAGAATGCAAAGAGGAGCTTTGTGACCCACTGTCAACCATATTTAATAAATCAATAGAGTCAGGCAGAGTGCCAGAGTTTTGGAAAGTTGCTAATGTGATACCAGTTTTTAAGAAAGGAGATAGATCACTTGCGTCTAACTATCGACCAATTAGCCTAACGTCTATTGTGGGAAAGTTACTCGAATCTATAATAGCAAATAAAATTCGTCTTCATCTTGAAAAACATAAATTAATAATTGAGTCGCAACATGGTTTTATAAATGGCCGTTCATGTTTAACAAATTTGTTATCTTTTTATTCTAGCATTGTTGAGGCAGTTGATAGTGGTAAGGATTGCGATGTTGTATACCTTGACTTTAGCAAAGCTTTTGATACAGTGCCACATGAAAGACTGATTAAAAAGATAGAGTCTCATGGTATTGGGGGTGCTATATTAAGCTGGATTAGGGCATGGCTATACCAAAGGAAACAGAGAGTTAGTATAAATGGAATCAAGTCAGAGTGGGAAAATGTTGTAAGTGGAGTGCCTCAAGGCTCTGTCCTGGGACCTCTGTTGTTTATAATATATATAAATGATTTAGATTCAGGTTTGAGTAGCAACATTTGCAAATTTGCCGATGATACGAAAATCGGTAGGGAAATTAATTCGGAGGAGGACTCACTATCACTTCAAGTTGATCTAGATAGGGTTTTGAAATGGTCAAAGGATTGGCAGATGCAGTTTAATGCTGATAAATGTAAAGTTCTGAGGTTAGGTAATGATGATAGAGTTACAAGATACGAGCTAGATGGTGTTGTGATTGCGAAGTCGGATTGCGAAAGGGATCTGGGAGTTATGATTAGTAAGAATTTAAAACAAAAGGATCAATGCATAAATGTTCGTAATAAGGCAAATCGGACACTTGGATTAATTAATCGCAGCGTTAGTAACAAGACACCTGGTGTGGTTCTCAAGCTATATCTTGCTCTAGTTAGGCCCCATTTAGATTATGCAGTTCAGTTTTGGTCGCCATATTATAGAATGGATATAAATTCACTTGAACGTGTCCAGCGTAGGATGACTAAGTTAATTCCCCAAATTAGAAATCTTTCATATGAAGAAAGATTAACAAAGCTTAAGTTGCATTCACTGGAAAGGCGAAGAGTTAGGGGTGACATGATAGAGGTTTACAAGTGGATGAATGGACATAACCGGGGGGATATTAATAGGGTATTAAAAGTATCAACACAGGACAGAACACGAAACAATGGATATAAATTGGATAAGTTTAGATTTAGGAAAGACTTGGGTAAATACTGGTTCAGTAACAGGGTTGTTGATTTGTGGAACCAATTGCCGCGTAACATTGTGGAGGTGGGGTCCCTCGATTGTTTCAAGCACGGGTTGGACAAGTATATGAGTGGGATTGGGTGGTTATAGAATAGGAGCTGCCTCGTATGGGCCAATAGGCCTTCTGCAGTTACCTTTGTTCTTATGTTCTTATGTTCTTATGTTTATCAAATTTGTTATCTTTTTATTCTAGCATAGTTGAGGCAGTTGATAGTGGTAAGGATTGTGATGTTGTGTACCTTGACTTTAGCAAAGCTTTTGATACAGTGCCACATGAAAGACTGATTAAAAAGATAATGGCTCATGGTATTGTGGGTGCTATATTAAGCTGGATTAGGGCATGGCTGTACCAAAGGAAACAGAGAGTTAGTATAAATGGAGTCAAGTCAGAGTGGCTCTGTCCTGGGCCCTCTGTTGTTTATAATATATATAAATGATTTAGATTCAGGTTTGAGTAGCAACATTTGAAAATTTGCTGATACAAAAAACGGAAGGGAAATTAATACGGAAGAAGACTCACTATCTCTTCAAGTTGATCTAAATTGGGTTTTGAAATAGTCAAAGGATTGGCACATGCAGTTTAATGCTGATAAATGTAAAGTTCTGAGGCTAGGTAATGATGATAGAGTTACAAGATATGAGCTAGATGGTGTTGAGATTGCGAAAGGGATCTGGGAGTTATGATTAGTAAGAATTTTAAACAAAAGGATCAGTGCATGAATGTTCTTAATAAGGCAAATAGGACACTGGGATTTTTTAATCGAAGCGTTAGTAACATAAGAACATAAGAACAAAGGTAACTGCAGAAGGCCTATTGGCCCATACGAGGCAGCTCCTATTCTATAACCACCCAATCCCACTCATATACTTGTCCAACCTGCGCTTGAAACAATCGAGGGACACCACCTCCACCAGGTTACACGGCAATTGGTTCCACAAATCAACAACCCTGTTACTGAACCAGTATTTACCCAAGTCTTTCCTAAATATAAACTTATCCAATTTATACCCATTGTTTCGTGTTCTGTCTTGTGTTGATATTTTTAATACCCTATTAATATCCCCCCTGTTATGTCCATTCATCCACTTGTAAACCTCTATCATGTCACCCCTAACTCTTCGCCTTTCCAGTGAATGCAACTTAAGCTTTGTTAATCTTTCTTCATATGAAAGATTTCTAATTTGGGGAATTAACTTAGTCATCCTACGTTGGACACGTTCAAGTGAATTTATATCCATTCTATAATACGGCGACCAAAACTGAACTGCATAATCTAAATGGGGCCAAGTAACAAGACACCTGGTGTGGTTCTTCAGCTATATCTAGCTCTGGTTAGGCCCTATTTAGATCATGCAGTTCAGTTTTGGTCGCCGTACTATAGAATAGATATAAATTCACTTGAACGTGTCCAGCGTAGAATGACTAAGAACATAAGAACAAAGGTAACTGCAGAAGGCCTATTGGCCCATACGAGGCAGCTCCTATCTATAACCCCCCAATCCCACTCATATACTTGTCCAACCCGAGCTTGAAACAATCAAGGGACCCCACATCCACCACGTTACGCGACAATTGGTTCCACAAATCAAGAACCCTGTTACTGAACCAGTATTTATCCAAGTCTTTCCTAAATCTAAACGTATCCAATTTATGCCCATTGTTTCGTGTTCTGTCTTGTGTTGATACTTAAGAACATAAGAACATAAGAACAAAGGTAACATCATTACCTAACCTCAGAACTTTACATTTATCAGCATTAAACTGCATCTGCCAATCCTTTGACCATTTCAAAACCCTATCTAGATCAACTTGAAGTGATTTCCCTACCGATTTTCGTATCATCGGCAAATTTGCAAATGTTGCTACTCAAACCTGAATCTAAATCATTTATATATATTATAAACAACAGAGGTCCCAGGACAGAGCCTTGAGGCACTCCACTTACAACATTTTCCCACTCTGACTTGATTCCATTTATACTAACTCTCTGTTTCCTTTGGTATAGCCATGCCCTAATCCAGCTTAATATAGCACCCCCAATACCATGAGACTCTATCTTTTTAATCAGTCTTTCATGTGGCACTGTATCAAAAGCTTTGCTAAAGTCAAGGTATACAACATCGCAATCCTTACCACTATCAACTGCCTCAACAATGCTAGAATAAAAAGATAACAAATTTGTTAAACATGAACGGCCATTTATAAAACCATGTTGAGACTCAATTATTAATTTATGTTTTTCAAGATGAAGACGAATTTTATTTGCTATTATAGATTCGAGTAACTTTCCCACAATAGACGTTAGGCTAATTGGTCGATAGTTAGACGCAAGTGATCTATCTCCTTTCTTAAAAACTGGTATCACATTAGCAACTTTCCAAAACTCTGGCACTCTGCCTGACTCTATTGATTTATTAAATATGGTTGACAGTGGGTCACAAAGCTCCTCTTTGCATTCTTTAAGCACCCTGGCAAACACTTCATCCGGCCCTGGGGATTTGTTTGGTTTGAGTTTTACTATTTGTTTAAGAACATCCTCCCTGGTAACTGCTAAACTCGTCAACCTGTCCTCGTCCCCACCCACATAGACTTGTTCAGCTGAAGGCATATTGTTAAGTTCCTCTTTAGTAAATACAGATACAAAATATTTATTAAAAATACTACTCATCTCTTCATCACTATCTGTTATTTGACCTGTCTCAGTTTTTAATGGACCTATCCTTTCCCTAGTCTTAGTACGATATAACTGAAAAAACCCTTTAGGATTTGTCTTTGCTTGCCCTGCTATGCGAACTTCATAGTTTCTTTTTGCTTTCCTTATCTCTTTTTTAACATTTCTAACCAGTTGTACGAATTCCTGTTCTAAAGTGACCTCCCCATTTTTAATCCTTTTGTACCAAGCTCTCTTTTTACCTATAAGGTTCTTCAAATTCTTTGTTATCCACTTTGGGTCATTAGTATTCGATCTATTCAATTTGTATGGTATACTACGTTCCTGTGCTTTGTTTAGAATATTCTTAAATAAGTTATATATTGAATCCACATCGAAATCCCCATTTAAGTCACCTATCGCTGGGTTCATGTCTCGCTCCAAGACCGGCCCACACCCCATACCCAAGACTTTCCAATCATTTTGACCCAAAAAATTTCTTAGGCTATTAAAATCAGCTTTTCGAAAATCTGGCACTTTAACAGAATTTTCTCCTACTGGTCTATTCCATTCTATGCTAAATCTGATTTCTTTGTGATCACTGCTCCCTAGCTCACTCCCTATTTCGATGTCATTAATTTGCGTTTCCCTGTTAGTTAACACTAAATCTAAAATATTATTTTCCCGTGTTGGTTCCTTAATGTGTTGCGTAAGAAAGCAATCGTCAATTAATTCTAGAAAATCTTCTGCTTCACTATTCCCTGTTTTGTTCAACCAGTTTATTCCGCTAAAATTAAAGTCACCCATGACATAAATACTGTTAGATACCCTATTTATACTTTTAATACTTTTAATACCCTATTTATATCCCCTTTGTTATGTCCATTCATCCACTTGTAAACCTTTATCATGTCATCCCTATCTCTTCGCTTTTCCAGTGAATGCAAGTTAAGCTTTGTTAATCTTTCGTCATATGAAAGATTTCTAATTTGGGGAATTATCTTAGTCATCTTACGCTGGACACGTTCAAGTGAATTTATATCCATTCTATAGTATGGCGACCAAAACTGAACTGCATAATCTAAAAGGCGCCTAACCAGAGCAAGATATAGCTGAAGAACAACACCAGGTGTCTTGTTACTAACGCTTTGATTAATAAATCCCAGTGTCCTATTTGCCTTATTACAAACATTCATGCATTGATCCTTTTGTTTTAAATGCTTACTAATCATAACTCCCAGATCCCTTTCGTAATCCGACTTCGCAATCTCAACACCATCAAGCTCGTATCTTGTTTAACAATTTTCTCGTATGGGTGGTTAACAATACAAGCTGCCTCGTATGGGTCAATAGGTCTTCTGCACTTACCTTTATTTTTATATTCTTTTGTTCTTACGTTATAAGGACTTAACAATATCAAGATATAGCTGAATTAAAGAATTAAGGGTTTACTATAGCCCCAATTTACTTGGAAATTTTATTTCCGAATTGCTGAATCTAAGATAACAAAACAAACTGAGGACTAACACCAGGTGTTTTATTACTAATGAATCGAGAAATAAATTCCAGTGTCCTATTTGGTCTCCCTATTACAGAAAGGAGATAAATTTAAAGGATTGCTTATAGGGATGTGTGAAAAAGTTATTAAAAGATATAAGAAGCCTTTCTGATACGGAGAGAATTGAAAAATCATAGCTAAGTTTCTGTGTAATTATAAAGAAAAATGAGTGCATTATTGGACAGTTTATAGGAAATGGAATTTAAGTATACTTTCTATATGTTTTGGAAAAAAAGAGTTGAAAGAATTGATATGAAATGAATAAATTTAGGTTCAATAATGGCCAGGATAAATGCTGGTTTGCATAGCGGTTCTCCGATTTATGGAACAACCTACCGACTAACATGAGAGAAGAGGTATTAATGGATTCTTTCAAATAATGTTTAGACAAACATATGAATGATTTATGAAGAATATAAAAAGTAGTGTTCTCGTATGGGTCAATATGCCTTCAACAGTTTCATTTTTCTTGTAATCTTGTAAAACAATTCGCAGTAGTACCACAGAAAGCCGAATACACTTCACCCGAATGAACATAAGAACATAAGAACATAAGAACAAAGGTAACTGCAGAAGGCCTATTGGCCCATACGAGGCAGCTCCTATTCTATAACCACCCAATCCCACTCATATACTTGTCCAACCCGTGCTTGAAACAATCGAGGGACCCCACCTCCACAATGTTACGCGGCAATTGGTTCCACAAATCAACAACCCTGTTACTGAACCAGTATTTACCCAAGTCTTTCCTAAATCTAAACTTATCCAATTTATACCCATTGTTTCGTGTTCTGTCCTGTGTTGATACTTTTAATACCCTATTAATATCCCCCCGGTTATGTCCATTCATCCACTTGTAAACCTCTATCATGTCACCCCTAACTCTTCGCCTTTCCAGTGAATGCAACTTAAGCTTTGTTAATCTTTCTTCATATGAAAGATTTCTAATTTGGGGAATTAACTTAGTCATCCTACGCTGGACACGTTCAAGTGAATTTATATCCATTCTATAATATGGCGACCAAAACTGAACTGCATAATCTAAATGGGGCCTAACTAGAGCAAGATATAGCTTGAGAACCACACCAGGTGTCTTGTTACTAACGCTGCGATTAATAAATCCAAGTGTCCGATTTGCCTTATTACGAACATTTATGCATTGATCCTTTTGTTTTAAATTCTTACTAATCATAACTCCCAGATCCCTTTCGCAATCCGACTTCGCAATCACAACACCATCTAGCTCGTATCTTGTAACTCTATCATCATTACCTAAGAACATAAGAACATAAGAACAAAGGTAACTGCAGAAGGCCTATTGGCCCATACGAGGCAGCTCCTATTCTATAACCACCCAATCCCACTCATATACTTGTCCAACCCGTGCTTGAAACAATCGAGGGACCCCACCTCCACAATGTTACGCGGCAATTGGTTCCACAAATCAACAACCCTGTTACTGAACCAGTATTTACCCAAGTCTTTCCTAAATCTAAACTTATCCAATTTATATCCATTGTTTCGTGTTCTGTCCTGTGTTGATACTTTTAATACCCTATTAATATCCCCCCGGTTATGTCCATTCATCCACTTGTAAACCTCTATCATGTCACCCCTAACTCTTCGCCTTTCCAGTGAATGAACATAAGAACATAAGAACATAAGAACAAAGGTAACTGCAGAAGGCCTATTGGCCCATACGAGGCAGCTCCTATTCTATAACCACCCAATCCCACTCATATACTTGTCCAACCCGTGCTTGAAACAATCGAGGGACCCCACCTCCACAATGTTACGCGGCAATTGGTTCCACAAATCAACAACCCTGTTACCGAACCAGTATTTACCCAAGTCTTTCCTAAATCTAAACTTATCCAATTTATATCCATTGTTTCGTGTTCTGTCGTGTGTTGATACTTTTAATACCCTATTAATATCCCCCCGGTTATGTCCATTCATCCACTTGTAAACCTCTATCATGTCACCCCTAACTCTTCGCCTTTCCAGTGAATGCAACTTAAGCTTTGTTAATCTTTCTTCATATGAAAGATTTCTAATTTGGGGAATTAACTTAGTCATCCTACGCTGGACACGTTCAAGTGAATTTATATCCATTCTATAATATGGCGACCAAAACTGAACTGCATAATCTAAATGGGGCCTAACTAGAGCAAGATATAGCTTGAGAACCACACCAGGTGTCTTGTTACTAACGCTGCGATTAATAAATCCAAGTGTCCGATTTGCCTTATTACGAACATTTATGCATTGATCCTTTTGTTTTAAATTCTTACTAATCATAACTCCCAGATCCCTTTCGCAATCCGACTTCGCAATCACAACACCATCTAGCTCGTATCTTGTAACTCTATCATCATTACCTAACCTCAGAACTTTACATTTATCAGCATTAAACTGCATCTGCCAATCCTTTGACCATTTCAAAACCCTATCTAGATCAACTTGAAGTGATAGTGAGTCCTCCTCCGAATTAATTTCCCTACCGATTTTCGTATCATCGGCAAATTTGCAAATGTTGCTACTCAAACCTGAATCTAAATCATTTATATATATTATAAACAACAGAGGTCCCAGGACAGAGCCTTGAGGCACTCCACTTACAACATTTTCCCACTCTGACTTGATTCCATTTATACTAACTCTCTGTTTCCTTTGGTATAGCCATGCCCTAATCCAGCTTAATATAGCACCCCCAATACCATGAGACTCTATTTTTTTAATCAGTCTTTCATGTGGCACTGTATCAAAAGCTTTGCTAAAGTCAAGGTATACAACATCGCAATCCTTACCACTATCAACTGCCTCCACAATGCTAGAATAAAAAGATAACAAATTTGTTAAACATGAACGGCCATTTATAAAACCATGTTGCGACTCAATTATTAATTTATGTTTTTCAAGATGAAGACGAATTTTATTTGCTATTATAGATTCGAGTAACTTTCCCACAATCGACGTTAGGCTAATTGGTCGATAGTTAGACGCAAGTGATCTATCTCCTTTCTTAAAAACTGGTATCACATTAGCAACTTTCCAAAACTCTGGCACTCTGCCTGACTCTATTGATTTATTAAATATGGTTGACAGTGGGTCACAAAGCTCCTCTTTGCATTCTTTAAGCACCCTGGAAAATGCAACTTAAGCTTTGTTAATCTTTCTTCATATGAAAGATTTCTAATTTGGGGAATTAACTTAGTCATCCTACGCTGGACACGTTCAAGTGAATTTATATCCATTCTATAATATGGCGACCAAAACTGAACTGCATAATCTAAATGGGGCCTAACTAGAGCAAGATATAGCTTGAGAACCACACCAGGTGTCTTGTTACTAACGCTGCGATTAATAAATCCAAGTGTCCGATTTGCCTTATTACGAACATTTATGCATTGATCCTTTTGTTTTAAATTCTTACTAATCATAACTCCCAGATCCCTTTCGCAATCCGACTTCGCAATCACAACACCATCTAGCTCGTATCTTGTAACTCTATCATCATTACCTAACCTCAGAACTTTACATTTATCAGCATTAAACTGCATCTGCCAATCCTTTGACCATTTCAAAACCCTATCTAGATCAACTTGAAGTGATAGTGAGTCCTCCTCCGAATTAATTTCCCTACCGATTTTCGTATCATCGGCAAATTTGCAAATGTTGCTACTCAAACCTGAATCTAAATCATTTATATATATTATAAACAACAGAGGTCCCAGGACAGAGCCTTGAGGCACTCCACTTACAACATTTTCCCACTCTGACTTGATTCCATTTATACTAACTCTCTGTTTCCTTTGGTATAGCCATGCCCTAATCCAGCTTAATATAGCACCCCCAATACCATGAGACTCTATTTTTTTAATCAGTCTTTCATGTGGCACTGTATCAAAAGCTTTGCTAAAGTCAAGGTATACAACATCGCAATCCTTACCACTATCAACTGCCTCAACAATGCTAGAATAAAAAGATAACAAATTTGTTAAACATGAACGGCCATTTATAAAACCATGTTGCGACTCAATTATTAATTTATGCTTTTCAAGATGAAGACGAATTTTATTTGCTATTATAGATTCGAGTAACTTTCCCACAATAGACGTTAGGCTAATTGGTCGATAGTTAGACGCAAGTGATCTATCTCCTTTCTTAAAAACTGGTATCACATTAGCAACTTTCCAAAACTCTGGCACTCTGCCTGACTCTACTGATTTATTAAATATGGTTGACAGTGGGTCACAAAGCTCCTCTTTGCATTCTTTAAGCACCCTAGCAAACACTTCATCCGGCCCTGGGGATTTGTTTGGTTTGAGTTTTACTATTTGTTTAAGAACATCCTCCCTGGTAACTGCTAAACTCGTCAACCTGTCCTCGTCCCCACCCACATAGACTTGTTCGGCTGAAGGCATATTGTTAAGTTCCTCTTTAGTAAATACAGATACAAAATATTTATTATTTTACCTAACCTCAGAACTTTACATTTATCAGCATTAAACTGCATCTGCCAATCCTTTGACCATTTCAAAACCCTATCTAGATCAACTTGAAGTGATAGTGAGTCCTCCTCCGAATTAATTTCCCTACCGATTTTCGTATCATCGGCAAATTTGCAAATGTTGCTACTCAAACCTGAATCTAAATCATTTATATATATTATAAACAACAGAGGTCCCAGGACAGAGCCTTGAGGCACTCCACTTACAACATTTTCCCACTCTGACTTGATTCCATTTATACTAACTCTCTGTTTCCTTTGGTATAGCCATGCCCTAATCCAGCTTAATATAGCACCCCCAATACCATGAGACTCTATTTTTTTAATCAGTCTTTCACGTGGCACTGTATCAAAAGCTTTGCTAAAGTCAAGGTAAACAACATCGCAATCCTTACCACTATCAACTGCCTCAACAATGCTAGAATAAAAAGATAACAAATTTGTTAAACATGAACGGCCATTTATAAAACAAAGCATTAGACAATTGGCCCTGTCTTACAGGGCCAATTGGTGAAATGAGGTGAAATGTGTGCATTATAAAAAGGAAAACTCTGACGTACAGTACAGCGTTTCCTCTCACCGTCTTCTCTTCAGCTGTCCCAACTTCAAGGCTCGCCCTATGAGCATATTCTGCATATTATTGTATTGCGTTGTTGTACAGCACTGCACAATATATCTGCAGTAAGTAGGCACTTTTCTGCTCGCTTTCGCAGCATAAACTATTTTCGACTGAGTGTGTGTTACTCTGTCGTATAATGGCGGAATCTTACTTTCCTGATAACTCCACGATTTGTGTCTTAGAAAAACCTAGTACAAGTGAAGCTGGCAAAATTATTCGTAAGATATTTTCGATAAAAAATACAGACAATCCAACAACAATTAAGAATGTAACTCGTGTCGATTATGACAATCACGGGCAAAACGATAATGTCAGCGACCGCTTGGGAGTCTATTGCCAAGCTTACAATTCCCGTTCCTTTAAAGGCTCAGATTATGGATATGCTGACTCTGTTGATGATTCCTCTTCTGATTATGTTGATGAATACTCCGGTGACGATGAATACTCCGGTGACGATGAATACTCCGGTGAATATGAATACTCCGGTGAATATGAATACTCCGGTGAATATGAATACCCCGATGACGTTGAATACCCCGATGATGATGAAAGCTCCAATGATGATGATAACTCCGATGATGATGATAACACCGATGATGATGATATCTCCGATGTTGATGGATTCAGAAACGCTGATTATGTAGGACACGACCCTTACCTTTTCGACTGTTTTGGTAATTATTTTCCAGGCGATTCTGACTACAATTTCATACAAACCGAAAACTACAAACAAAGACGTTTGGGCAAGTTCGGGTACAACTCTTATGGATTTTTAATGCACTCAGCTGGTACCGCAGAGGCGTTAGCAGACACCAGACAAACCATTAACGGGACAGTTTTAACTGCTTCTAAGAGCCTCGTTAATGTAACCTTGGATAAGGCTAAGGAACAAAGACAGCAACAGATTAAGTCAAAACCAAAATTCAACATTCCAGAAGACTCTACGATGTTTGAATTTGAAAAACCTGGTCCAGTTGAAGTTTGCAGAAATGAGTTTAATCAAAAAAGATTTTGGATGAGAAATACAGACTATCCAACAACAATTAAGACTGTAATAAGTGTCGATTATGATTACGGGCACAACGATAAGGGCGAAGGCCGCCAAGAACTCAAACGCCAATGTTACAAATGCCTTTTCGTTAAACGCATTAGTGATGATGTTGAAGGACACGATGCTCAGTGCCACGATTTTTCAGAATATGACCTCGATTATTGTACCTTCAATGTCTTAGGAACCGAACACAACAAAGAAAGACGTTTGGATAAGATTGGGTGGACCTTTTATGGATTTTTCAGAAACTTGTATGATAGCGCAACGGGGTTAAATAGACAAGCTTTTAACTGTACAGTTTTATCTGCTTCTAGAGGCCTCGGAGCGGTAGCAGTGGATGAGGCTAAGGAACAAGGACAGCGACAAATTAAGTCAATACCAAAGTCATTCCATATTCCTGAGGATTCTACAATAATTGTACTTGAGAAATCTTGTTCAAATGAAGCTGGTACAAATGAAGTTATCCGTAAAATATTTTGGATAAGTAACACAGACAATCCATTATCAAATAACAATGTAACTCGTGACGATTGTGAAGGTCGCGGATAGAACGAAAAGTGCGTGCACCTGCGATTGTCTATGAATTCTATGAAAATTCTAGACTATGAAAATATTATGGTCAATGACATTGTGTAACATAAACGGAATTAAACCAATATCATATTATGTGTTTTAAAGTTAATAAATGTTAAGTAGTGTTTTAAAGTAATAAATGTTAAGTAGTGTTTGAAAGTTAATAAATGTTAAGTAGTGTTTTAAAGTTAATAAATGTTAAGTAGTGTTTTAAGGGTTAATAAATGTTAAGTAGTGTTTTAAAGTTAATAAATGTTAAGTAGTGTTTGAAAGTTAATAAATGTTAAGTAGTGTTTTAAAGTTAATAAATGTTAAGTAGTGTTTTATAGTTAATAAATGTTAAGTAGTGTTTTAAAGTTAATAAATGTTAAGTAGTGTTTTAAGTTAATAAATGTTAAGTAGTGTTTTAAAGTTAATAAATGTTATACCATTAATGACGTTTTCTTCCATATGTTTAAAGTACCAACCTGTAGAGCTATTGGCTCATAGAAAATAGAAAAGCTATTTTCATTTTATTTTCATGTTACCTGGTAACTTGCTACATACGACAACAATCTTTTTTAACGTGACTTTATTCCTATTTTTATAATATGTTCACCGTTTATGTATTTAACCCCTAATTAATATTCTCTCTGTACTGACAAGTGACAGGTTTTGAGGTTGGGTAATGATGGAGTTATTAGATACGATTTAGATGGTGTTGAGATTGCGACGTCTGATTGCAAAAGTAATCTGGGAGTCATGATTAGTAGCAATTTACGCACTAAAATCAATGCATAAATGTTCTAAATAAGGGCTTTATTTCTCGTAATGTTAGTAATAAAACACCTAGTGTTATTCCGTGCAAAGCACAGATATATATCTAGCTCTTGTTAGGCCCCATATAGATTATTCAGTTCAGTTTTGGTCGTGAACCTATAGAATGGATATAAATTCAGTAGAACGCGTCCAGCGAAGGATGACAAAGTTAATCCAGCAAATTAGAAAAAATAAATATATTAATATCAAAATTTGGTCATGTGAAGAAAGACTGCCTAATTTACAATATCTAGTAAGGCGAAGAATTGGTTATGATATGATAGAGGTGTACAAGTGGGTGCAGACGAGGAGTCACAATAACGTGGCTGAAATATGTTGACCAAATCACACACTAGACAGTGAAGAGATTACGACTTTGAAGTGAAAAAATGAAGAGATTACGACTTTGAAGTGAAAAAGTGAAGAGATTACTTTGGATCGCCTCAAAACTTCCTTTACCCGCATACTAAGACAGGTCTCTAGTCTTTGTCCTCCTGACTTTGATCTCGTTAACCGTTTCCGTGTCATCTGCCCTTCTCCTCCTTATTTCTATGGTCTTTCTAAGACTCATAAACCTGGTGTTCCTCTTCGTCCTATCATTTCCTCACGGGGCTCTGTCAGCTATCCTTTTGCCTCCTGGCTCACTAAACCCTGACGCCTTACTTTGGCACTTTTTCCACTGCCCACCTTCGTCACTCTCAGGACTTCATAGAAAGACTGCGTCTGCAACTCTCTTGTAAGATGCTTAGTCTTGATGTCAACTCTCTGCTATGTTCTATGACGTTCTCTCTTTCCTTAGACAGAAGGCGTCTGAGGGCTTTCTTCCTCTCCCGCTTCCCACTGACGTTTTCCTCGAACTCATTAGACTCTGTGTTGACTCTTTCTCTGTCTCTTTTTCTTTCTCTGAATGTACATGCATAGTGGCATGTACATTCACTTCTTTTCCTCCTTCTGTTAAGAAAAGTGACCTCGTCTTTCTCTTTCTCCGCGCTCTACGCATCAGCGACCCTCAGTTTCTTGATTCTGAAATTGCCTCTATCTACAAATCATTCTCTCACCTTGGTTACCCTTTGCATTTCATCAACTGAGCCTACTCTCAAGCTAAACGAAATTTCTTTCATCCTAAGCCTGCTTCCAACACTAGTGATAGTGTACTATGCCTTCCCTTCATATCTGAACTCAAAACTTTTACCCATACCTTTCGTCCTGACATTAAACTCGCCTTTCGACAAACTAACACACTTCGTAGCAATCTAGTTCACACTGTTCCTCCTGCTTCTAATGCTGCTGGTGTCAACTCTGTTTCCTGTTCGTTTTGTCCTCTCCAATACTTTGGCGAAACTGGCCATACACTGAATGAGACTTAAAGAACACAAGAGAAGTGTTAAGTCTGCCGACACTAACAATGCTCTCTTCTGTTATGTGAGGGATCCCATTGATTGGTCTTCCTCCAAAATAATGTTTCCTGCCTCTACACTACACAGACGCCGTTTTGTTGAATCGGCTCTAATACACAATGTATCCAACATGAACTTAAATCCTTGCTTTGTTACTGTGGACTCTTCCCTTTTACAGTATATACTCAAATGCTCTAATCTTTCTAATTTTTCTTCCATTTATCTTTCTTTCTCTCTTCTCTTTTTTTTCTGTTCATTGTCTTCCACGTTCCCTTGCTATCCTTTTCTTATTCCTATTACCATCTTCTCATTCGGTGGTTACAATAGGAGTTGCCTCGAATGAGCCAATAGGCCCTCTGCAGTTCTTATTTCCACTACTATCCCCTCTACTACACCTTACTTTGCTCCTCACCTCGCTCTTGTCTATTTATTGCCTGTCTCTACTTCCTCATTACAACCCCCGGTTTACGAGGACAATCCCCTAACTTCCTCATCACACACGGGAGACATCTCCGTCATGCAGATCTTCAGTATCAGCTCTTGATACTGGAAATGGCTCAAAAGGGCTACCACTTACGGGCTATTCATGCCCGTGCCACCTTTTGGGTGGCTTAATCTTCATCAATCACTCAATCTTCCTCATCACATTTGGTCCACGTGGGAGACATCTCCCGTCACGCAGGGTGCAGTCGCACCTCCACAGATCTCCAGCATCAGCTAATGAATGGCTCAATGAGGTAATGGCTCAAAAGGGCCACCACTTACAGGCTATTTATGCCCGTGCCACCTTTTGGGTGGCTTATCAATCAAATCTTCCTCATCACAATCGACTTGAGAATGGTCCAGGACGAACCGAAACGTCCTTCACCTTCTAGTGTGTGGTCTGGTCAACATACTTCAGCCACGTTATTGTGACTCATCGCCTGCAAAGAGATTACGACGTTTCGGTCGTCGTAATCATTCAAACCTGGATCATTCAAAAGGCGATTGTGAAATGAGAAATCTACTTGAGAATGGTCGAGGACGGACCGAAACGTCGTCGTCTCTTCACTGACTAGTGTGTGGTTTGGTTAACCACTCATCCATATGAGTGGTTATACCCACTCATATGGATGAGTGGGTATAACAGAAGAGAATACTTATAGGGTATTAAAAGTATCAACACACAATAGTACACGAACAAGTATAAATAAATACATGAATTGGTATAAATTTGATAAGTTTAGATTTCGGACGGAATTGGGAAAATTCTGATTCGGTAACAGGATTTATGAATTATAAATGGATTTCTTGATTTATGGATTTAAAATATAACTTATTTATAAAAATATTCTAATCAAAGCACTAAACAATTCTTTCTAATATCTCTGTGGCTCATTTGGGCACTCAGTTTCCACCTGTGTCCCCTAGTGCGTGTGCCCCTTATGTTAAATAGCCCGTCTTTATCTACCCTGTCAATTCCTCTGAGAATCTTGTACGTGGTGATCATATTCCACCCTAACTCTTCTGTCTTGAGGTGAGGTTTAATTCCCGTAGTCTCTCCTCGTAGCTCATGCCTCTCAGCCCGGCATACTAGTCTGGGGGCAAACCTTTGAACTTTTTCCAGTTTGGTCTTATGCTTGACTAGATATTGACTCCATGCTGGAGCTGCATACTCCAGGATTGGTCTGACATAGGTGGTATACAAAGGTCTGAATGATTCTTGGTGCTTAAAGAATGCAAAGAGGAGCTTTCCGAGCCACTGTCTACCATATTTAATAAATCAATAGAGTCAGGCAGAGTGCGAGAGTAGCACTCTGGAGTGCCAGAGTGCCAGAAGGTAGCTAATGTGGTACCAATTTTTAAGAAAGGAGATAGATCACTTGCGTCAAACTATCGGCCAATTAGCCTACCGTCTATTGTGGGAAAGTTACTTGAATCAATAATTGCAAATACAATTCGTCTGAGTTGTATCCTGAATCTAAATCATTTATACATATTATAAACAACAGAGGTCCCAGGACAGAGCCCTGAGGTACACCACTAACAACATTATCCCACTCTGACTAAACTCCATTTATTCTAACTCTCTGTTTCCTTTGGAATAGCCATGCCCTAATCCAAGTTAATATATCACCCCCAATACTATGAGCTTCTATTTTTTTAATTAGTCTTTCATGTGGCACTGTATCAAAAGCTTTGCTAAAGTCAAGGTACACAACATCACATTCCTTACCACTATCAACTGCCTCAACTATGCTGGAATAAAAAATTAGCAAATTTAGTAAACATGAACGGCCATTTGTAAAACCATGTTGCGACTCATTTATTAATTTATGTTTTTCAAGATGGAGACGAATTGTATTTGCAATTATTGATTCAAGTAACTTTCCCACAATAGACGTTAGGCTAATTGGCCGATAGTTTGAGCAAGTGATCTATCTCCTTTCTTAAAAATTAGTACCACATTAGCTACCTTCCATGACTCTGGCACTCTGCCTGACTCTATTGATTTATAAATATGGTAGACAGTGGCTCGGAAAGCTCCTCTTTGCATTCTTTAAGCACCCTGGCAAACACTTCATCCGGCCCATTGGGATTTGTTTGGTTTTAGTTTTTCTAATTGTTTAATTACATCCTCCCTGGTAACTGCTAAACTAGTCAACCTGTCCTCATCCCCACCCACATAGACTTGTTCGGCTGAAGGCATATTGTTAAGTTCTTCTTTAGTAAATACAGATATAAAATATTTGTTAAAAATACTACTCATCTCCTTGTCATTATCCGTTATTTGACCTGTCTCAGATTTTAATGGACCTATCCTTTCCCTAGTCTTAGTTCGATATAACTGAAAAAACCCTTTAGGATTTGACTTTGCTTGCTCTGCTATGCGAACTTCATAGTTTCTTTTTGCTTTCCTAATCTCTTTTTTAACATTTACATTAGTCTCCGTGGTGTAGTGGTAAGGCACTCGCCTGGCGTTCCGCGAGCGCTATGTCATGGGTTCGTATCCTGGCCGGGGAGGATATACTGGGCGCAATTCCTTAACTGTAGCCTCTGTTTAACGCAACAGTAAAATGTGTACTTGGATGAAAAAACGATTCTTCGCGACGGGGATCGTATTCCAGGGACCTGCCCGAAACGCTACGCGTACTAGTGGCTGTACAAGAATGTAACAACTCTTGTATATATCTCAAAAAAAAAAAAAAAAAATTCTAACCAGTTGTATGAATTCCTGTTCTAACCTGACTTCCCCATTGTTAATCCTTTTGTACCAAGCTCTCTTTTTAAAAAAAGGTTCTTTAAATTATTTGTTATCCACTTTGGGTCATTAGTATTCGATCTATTCAATTTGTATGGTATACTACGTTCCTGTGCTTTGTTTAGAATATTCATAAATAAGTTATATATTAAATCCACATCGAAATCCTCTTTTACGTCACCTATCGCTGGGTTCATGTCTCACTCTAAGACCGCCCACACCCTATACCCAAGACTTTCCAATCTATTTGACCCAAAAAATTTCTTAGGCTATTAAAATCACCTTTTCGAAAATCTGGCACTTTAACAGAATTTTCTCCTACAGGTCTATTCCATTCTATGCTAAATCTGATTACTTTGTGATCACTGTTCCCTAGCTCACTCCCTATTTCGATGTCATTAATTTGTGTTTCCCTGTTAGTTAACACTAAATCTAAAATATTATTTTCCCGAGTTGGTTCCTTAATTTGTTGCCTAAGAAAGCAATCGTCAATTAATTCTAGAAAATCTTCTGCTTCACTATTCCCTGTTTTGTTCACCCAGTTTATTCCACTAAAATTAAAGTCACCCATGACATAAATACTGTTAGATCTAGATGCTCTAGATATTTCATCCCATAGATGCTTTGCTTCCATTCTGTCTAAATTTGGTGGCCTATATATAACTCCTATTATAATATTATTTACTTTTTCGTTTAATTCTATCCAAATAGTTTCTGTGTGTGGCTCAGTTTTGATTCCGTCTTTGAGACTACATTTCAAATTGTCCCTAACATATATGGCTACTCCCCCTCCTCGTCTAATATATCTATCTGTGTGAAATAGTTTAAATCCATTTATCTGATATTCAGCTAATAGTTCTCTATTTTCTACATTCATCCACGTTTCGGTAAGTGCAATAATATCTATTTTTTCTGTGCAGACAAGAGCATTTAATTCATTAATTTTATTTCTTAGACTTCTACTGTTAGTGTAATATATCCTAAGTGAATTGTTATTTTGAGGCTCTTTTCTTTCCCTGATCATTTTGCCAATTCTTTTCTCCCACGAACACATACTTTTATTACCTCCTTCCTCCAAATCATTTCCCATACCACTATCTACTAACAGTTTAAACCCAAACAAACACCTCTAACCACTTCTTCCAACAAGTTCGCAACAGCAACAACCCCAGCCCTCGATAGATGCACCCCATCACGAGCATACATTTCATTTCTTCCATAGAAACGTTCCCAGTTGTCTATGAAAGATATTGCATTTGATTTGCAATATCTTTCCAGCCGGCAATTGACACCAAGTGCCCTCGACATCCATTCATTTCCCACTCCCTTTCTTGGAAGAATGCCACATATGATCGGGATTTCTCCCTTGCTCCAATTCAATGGCTAATTAATTCAATTCAATGGCTGTCCTAAATCTCTGTATTAGTTCCTCACTCCTAACTCGCCCAACATCATTACCCACTGCACTAATACAAATAATGGGTTTGTTCCCATTTCCCGTCATAATATCATTCATGTTTTCAACAATATCACCAATTCCAGCTCCCGGATAGCAAACCCTTAATCTGTTCCCCCTATTTCTGGCACAAAACGTTCTGTCTAAATACCTCACCTGGGAATCTCCCACAACCAAAATTCGCTTCGGTACCGCCCTAACTTTCTGAGCAGCCTGAGGGGCCTGCGCTCCGCTGTTCCTCGCTGATTTCCTCGCTGCAGGCGCACTACAGCACTCGTCCTCCAAAACGGCAAATGAATTTGCCGTCCTTAGGGCGTCTGTAGGCGGCCTTGTCAAGGTCTTCTTAAGACCCCTGTCTTTCACTACTCTCCACGATGAGGTCTCGTCAACACTGGTCTACTCCTTCGTTTCCTCTCGAAGTCTCAGCCGTCGTACCTCCTCCTGCAGGGAATCCATCTCTGCTCTCAGAGCTCCAACCAAACTCACCAAATCATTCACTAATCCTTCCTGGGCCTCGCTTAGAATATTTTTAAATATGTTATATTTTGAGTCCATATTGAAAACCCCTTTTACGTCACCTATCGCTGGGTTCATGTCTGGCTCTAAAACCGGCCCACTCCACATACCCAAGACTTTCCAATATATTTGACCCAATAAATTTCTTAGGTTATTGAAATTAGCTTTTCGAAAATAAGGTACTTTAACAGAATTTTCTTCTACAGATCTATTCCCTTCTATGCTAAATCTGATTTCTTTATGATCAATGTTCCCTAGTTCATTCCCTATTTCGATGTCCTTAATTTGTATTTCCCTGTTAGTTAACACTAAATCTAAAATAATTTTTTCCCGCGTTGGTTCCTTAATGTGTTGCGTAAGAAAGCAATCGTCAATTAATTCTAGAAAATCTTCTACTTCATTATTCCCTGTTTTGTTCAACCAGTTTATTCCACTAAAATTAAAGTACCCCATGACAAAAATACTGTTAGATCTAGATGCTCTAGATATTTCATCCCATAGATGCTTTGCTTCCTTTCTGTCTAAATTTGGTGGCCTAAATATAACTCCTATTATAATATTATTTGCTTTTTCGTTTAATTCTATCCAAATAGTTTGTGTGTGTGGCTCAGACTTCATTCCCTCTTTGAGACTACATTTCAAATTGTCCCTAACGTATATGGCTACTCCCTCTCCTCGTCTAGTATATCTATCTGTGTGAAATAATTTAAATCCATTTATTTGATATTCAGCTAATAGTTCTCTATTTTCTACATTCATCCACGTTTCGGTAAGCGCGATAATATCTATTTTTTCTGTGCAGACTTGAGTACAAGATACGAGCTGGATGGTGTTGAAATTGCAAGTCGGATTGCGAAAGGGATCTGGGAGTTACGATTAGTAAGAATTTAAAACAAAAGGATCAATGCATGAATGTTCGTATGAAGGCGAATAGGACACTGGGATTTATTAATCGAAGCGTTAGTAACAAGACTCCTGGTGTGGTTCTTAAGCTATATCTTGCTCTAGTTAGGCCCCATTTAGATTATGCAGTTCAGTTTTGGTCGCCGTATTATAGAATGAATATAAATTCACTTGAACGTGTCCAACGTAGGATGACTAAGTTAATTTCCCAAATCAGAAATCTTTCATGTGAAGAAAGATTAACAAAGCTTAAGTTGCATTCACTGGAAAGGCGAAGAGTTAGGGATGACATGATAGAGGTTTACAATTGGATGGATGGACATAACAGGGGGGATATTAAGAACATAAGAACATAAGAACAAAGGTAACTGCAGAAGGCCTATTGGCCCATACGAGGCAGCTCCTATTCTATAACCACCCAATCAAACTCATATACTTGTCCAACCCGTGCTTGAAACAATCGAGGGACCCCACCTCCACAATGTTACGCGGCAATTGGTTCCACAAATCAACAACCCTGTTACTGAACCAGTATTTACCCAAGTCTTTCCTAAATCTAAACTTATCCAATTTATATCCATTGTTTCGTGTTCTGTCCTGTGTTGATACTTTTAATACCCTATTAATATCCCCCCGGTTATGTCCATTGATCCACTTGTAAACCTCTATCATGTCACCCCTAACTCTTCGCCTTTCCAGTGAATGCAACTTAAGCTTTGTTAATCTTTCTTCATATGAAAGATTTCTAATTTGGGGAATTAACTTAGTCATCCTACGCTGGACACGTTCAAGTGAATTTATATCCATTCTATAATATGGCGACCAAAACTGAACTGCATAATCTAAATGGGGCCTAACTAGAGCAAGATATAGCTTGAGAACCACACCAGGTGTCTTGTTACTAACGCTGCGATTAATAAATCCAAGTGTCCGATTTGCCTTATTACGAACATTTATGCATTGATCCTTTTGTTTTAAATTCTTACTAATCATAACTCCCAGATCCCTTTCGCAATCCGACTTCGCAATCACAACACCATCTAGCTCGTATCTTGTAACTCTATCATCATTACCTAACCTCAGAACTTTACATTTATCAGCATTAAACTGCATCTGCCAATCCTTTGACCATTTCAAAACCCTATCTAGATCAACTTGAAGTGATAGTGAGTCCTCCTCCGAATTAATTTCCCTACCGATTTTCGTATCATCGGCAAATTTGCAAATGTTGCTACTCAAACCTGAATCTAAATCATTTATATATATTATAAACAACAGAGGTCCCAGGACAGAGCCTTGAGGCACTCCACTTACAACATTTTCCCACTCTGACTTGATTCCATTTATACTAACTCTCTGTTTCCTTTGGTATAGCCATGCCCTAATCCAGCTTAATATAGCACCCCCAATACCATGAGACTCTATTTTTTTAATCAGTCTTTCATGTGGCACTGTATCAAAAGCTTTGCTAAAGTCAAGGTATACAACATCGCAATCCTTACCACTATCAACTGCCTCAACAATGCTAGAATAAAAAGATAACAAATTTGTTAAACATGAACGGCCATTTATAAAACCATGTTGCGACTCAATTATTAATTTATGTTTTTCAAGATGAAGACGAATTTTATTTGCTATTATAGATTCGAGTAACTTTCCCACAATAGACGTTAGGCTAATTGGTCGATAGTTAGACGCAAGTGATCTATCTCCTTTCTTAAAAACTGGTATCACATTAGCAACTTTCCAAAACTCTGGCACTCTGCCTGACTCAATTGATTTATTAAATATGGTTGACAGTGGGTCACAAAGCTCCTCTTTGCATTCTTTAAGCACCCTAGCAAACACTTCATCCGGCCCTGGGGATTTGTTTGGTTTGAGTTTTACTATTTGTTTAAGAACATCCTCCCTGGTAACTGCTAAACTCGTCAACCTGTCCTCGTCCCCACCCACATAGACTTGTTCGGCTGAAGGCATATTGTTAAGTTCCTCTTTAGTAAATACAGATACAAAATATTTATTAAAAATACTACTCATCTCTTCATCACTATCTGTTATTTGACCTGTCTCAGTTTTTAATGGACCTATCCTTTCCCTAGTCTTAGTACGATATAACTGAAAAAAACCCTTTAGGATTTGTCTTTGCTTGCCCTGCTATGCGAACTTCATAGTTTCTTTTTGCTTTCCTTATCTCTTTTTTAAC
Source organism: Procambarus clarkii (assembly GCF_040958095.1). Taxonomy (NCBI): domain Eukaryota; kingdom Metazoa; phylum Arthropoda; class Malacostraca; order Decapoda; family Cambaridae; genus Procambarus; species Procambarus clarkii. The sequence continues at coordinate 2,069,671 of NC_091158.1, forward strand.
ATTTCTAACCAGTTGTACGAATTCCTGTTCTAAAGTGACCTCCCCATTTTTAATCCTTTTGTACCAAGCTCTCTTTTTACCTGTAAGGTTCTTCAAATTCTTTGTTATCCACTTTGGGTCATTAGTATACGATCTATTCAATTTGTATGGTATACTACGTTCCTGTGCTTTGTTTAGAATATTCTTAAATAAGTTATATATTGAATCCACATCGAAATCCCCATTTAAGTCACCTATCGCTGGGTTCATGTCTCGCTCCAAGACCGGCCCACACCCCATACCCAAGCCTTTCCAATCAATTTGACCCAAAAAATTTCTTAGGCTATTAAAATCAGCTTTTCGAAAATCTGGCACTTTAACAGAATTTTCTCCTACTGGTCTATTCCATTCTATGCTAAATCTGATTTCTTTGTGATCACTGCTCCCTAGCTCACTCCCTATTTCGATGTCATTAATTTGCGTTTCCCTGTTAGTTAACACTAAATCTAAAATATTATTTTCCCGTGTTGGTTCCTTAATGTGTTGCGTAAGAAAGCAATCGTCAATTAATTCTAGAAAATCTTCTGCTTCACTATTCCCTGTTTTGTTCAACCAGTTTATTCCACTAAAATTAAAGTCACCCATGACATAAATACTGTTAGATCTAGATGCTCTAGATATTTCATCCCATAGATGCTTTGCTTCCATTCTGTCTAAATTTGGTGGCCTATATATTACTCCTATTATAATATTATTAGCTTTTTCGTTTAATTCAATCCAAATAGTTTCTGTGTGTGGCTCTGTTTTGATTCCCTCTTTGAGACTACATTTCAAATTGTCCCTAACATATATGGCTACTCCACCTCCTCGTCTAATATATCTATCTGTGTGAAATAGTTTAAATTCATATATTTGATATTCAGCTAATAGTTCTCTATTTTCTACATTCATCCACGTTTCGGTAAGTGCAATAATATCTATTTTTTCTGTGCAGACAAGAGCATTTAATTCGTTAATTTTATTTCTTAGACTTCTACTGTTAGTGTAATATACCCTAAGTGAATTGTTATTTTGCGGACCTTCTCTTTCCCTGATCGTTTTGCCAATTCCTTTCTCCCACAAACACATACTTTTATTACCTCCTTCCTCCAAATCAATTCCCATACCTCTATCTACTAACAGTTTAAACCCAAACAAACACCTCTAACCACTTCTTCTAGCGAGTTCGCAACAGCAACAACCCCAGCTCTCGATAGATGCACCCCATCACGAGCATACATTTCATTTCTTCCATAGAAGTGTTCCCAGTTGTCTATGAAAGATATTGCATTTGATTTGCAATATCTTTCCAGCCGGCAATTGACACCAAGTGCCCTCGATATCCATTCATTTCCCACTCCCTTTCTTGGAAGAATGCCACATATGATCGGGATTCCTCCCTTGCTCCTAACTAACTCTATGGCTGTTTTATACCTCTGAATCAGTTCCTCACTCCTGACTCGACCAACATCATTTCCTCCCACGCTAATGCAAATAATGGGATTGTTCCCATTACCAGCCATAATATCATTCATGTTGTTTATAATATCACCAATGCCAGCTCCGGGATAGCAAACCCTTAACCTGTTCCCCCTATCTCTAGCACAAAACGTTCTATCCAAATACCTTATCTGGGAATCTCCCACAACTAATGTTTGCTTAGGTACTTCCTATACTTTCTGAGGGGCCTGCGCTTCCTTTCTCTTCGTTGCTTTCCCTTTTGCGCGATCCACAGTCTCTCCACAGCACTCGTCCTCCAAAACGTCAAATGAATTTGAAGTTGCTATGGCGTTTGAAGGCGGCTTTATCAAAGTCTTCTTAAGGCCCCTGTCTTTCGCAACTCTCCAAGACGAGGTCCCTTTACTGCTGGTCTCCTCCTTCGTTACTTCTCGTTGTTTTTTAAGCTGACGCACCTCCTCCCGCAGAGAGTCCAACTCTGTCCTCAGGGCTCCCACTAGAGTCACCAGGTCCTTCACTACAACTTCCATATTGCTATGATAATATTAATAGGGTATTAAAAATATCAACACAAGACAGACACGAAACAATGGGTATAAATTGGATAAGTTTAGATTTAGGAAAGACTTGGGTAAATACTGGTTCAGTATCAGGGTTGTTGATTTGTGGAACCAATTGCCGCGTAACATGGTGGAGTTGGGGTCCCTCGATTGTTTCAAGCGCGGGTTGGACAAGTATATGAGTGGGATTGGGTGGTTATAGATAGGAGCTGCCTCGTATGGGTCAATAGGCCTTCTGCAGTTACCTTTGTTCTTATGTTCTTGTTCTAAACTGAATTCCCCTTTCCGAATCCTTCAGTACCAAGCTCTCTACCTATAAGGTTTTTCAGATCCTTTGTTAGCCATTTCGGGTCATTTATATTTGATCTATTCAAATTGTAAGGTATACTACTTTCCTGTGCTTTGCTTAGAATATTTAGAAATAAGTTATATTTATAATCCAAATCAAAATCCTCCTTTACATCACACATCGCTGAGTTCAAGTCTTGCTCCAAGACCGGCCCACCCCCTATGCCCAAGGCTTTCCAATCAATTTGACCCAAACAATTTCTTAAGATAATAAAATTAGCCTCACGTAAATCTGGCACTTTAACAGAATTTTGTCCTATGGCACTTTAACAGAATTTTCTTCTATGGCACTTTAACAGATTTTTCTCCTAATTGAAAACCTATCATATGAAGGGATTGACAAAGCTTAAATTTGCAGGCATAGAGTTACGTTCTTCTTTAGTAAAAACAGGTATAAAATATTTATTAAAACTACTACTCCTCTCTTTGTTAACATAAGAACAACGTTAACATTATGTTTATGAAAAACATAAATTAATAATTGAGTCGCAACATGGTTTTATAAATGACCGTTCATGTTTATCAAATTTGTTATCTTTTTATTCTAGCATAATTGAGGCAGTTGATAGTGGTAAGGATTGTGATGTTGTGTACCTTGACTTTAGCAAAGCTTTTGATACAGTGCCACATGAAAGACTGATTAAAAAGATAATGGCTCATGGTATTGTGGGTGCTATATTAAGCTGGATTAGGGCATGGCTGTACCAAAGGAAACAGAGAGTTAGTATAAATGGAGTCAAGTCAGAGTGGGAAAATGTTGTAAGTGGAGTGCCTCAGGGCTCTGTCCTGGGACCTCTGTTGTTTATAATATATATAAATGATTTAGATTCAGGTTTGAGTAGCAACATTTGAAAATTTGCTGATACAAAAAACGGAAGGGAAATTAATACGGAAAAAGACTCACTATCTCTTCAAGTTGATCTAAATTGGGTTTTGAAATAAGAACATAAGAACATAAGAACAAAGGCAACTGCAGAAGGCCTATTGGCCCATACGAGGCAGCTCCTATTTATAACCACCCAATCCCACTCATATACATGTCCAACCCATGCTTGAAACAATCGAGGGACCCCACCTCCACAATGTTACGCGGCAATTGGTTCCACAAATCAACAACTCTGTTACTGAACCAGTATTTACCCAAGTCTTTCCTAAATCTAAACTTATCCAATTTATACCCATTGTTTCGTGTTCTGTCTTGTGTTGATACTTTTAATACCCTCAAAGGATTGGTCAAAGGATTGGCACATGCAGTTTAATGCTGATAAATGTAAAGTTCTGAGGCTAGGTAATGATGAGAGAGTTACAAGATATGAGCTAGATGGTGTTGAGATTGCGAAAGGGATCTGGGAGTTATGATTAGTAAGAATTTTAAACAAAAGGATCAGTGCATGAATGTTCTTAATAAGGCAAATAGGACACTGGGATTTATTAATCGAAGCGTTAGTAACATAAGAACATAAGAACAAAGGTAAGTGCAGAAGGCCTATTGGCCCATACGAGGCAGCTCCTATTCTATAACCACCCAATCCCACTCATATACTTGTCCAACCTGCGCTTGAAACAATCGAGGGACACCACCTCCACCAGGTTACACGGCAATTGGTTCCACAAATCAACAACCCTGTTACTGAACCGGTATTTACCCAAGTCTTTCCTAAATCTAAACTTATCCAATTTATACCCATTGTTTCGTGTTCTGTCTTGTGTTGATATTTTTAATACCCTATTAATATCCCCCCTGTTATGTCCATTCATCCACTTGTAAACCTCTATCATGTCACCCCTAACTCTTCGCCTTTCCAGTGAATGCAACTTAAGCTTTGTTAATCTTTCTTCATATGAAAGATTTCTAATTTTGGGGAATTAACTTAGTCATCCTACGTTGGACACGTTCAAGTGAATTTATATCCATTCTATAATACGGCGACCAAAACTGAACTGCATAATCTAAATGGGGCCAAGTAACAAGACACCTGGTGTGGTTCTTCAGCTATATCTAGCTCTGGTTAGGCCCTATTTAGATCATGCAGTTCAGTTTTGGTCGCCGTACTATAGAATAGATATAAATTCACTTGAACGTGTCCAGCGTAGAATGACTAAGAACATAAGAACAAAGGTAACTGCAGAAGGCCTATTGGCCCATACGAGGCAGCTCCTATCTATAACCACCCAATCCCACTCATATACTTGTCCAACCCGCGCTTGAAACAATCAAGGGACCCACATCCACCACGTTACGCGGCAATTGGTTCCACAAATCAAGAACCCTGTTACTGAACCAGTATTTATCCAAGTCTTTCCTAAATCTAAACGTATCCAATTTATGCCCATTGTTTCGTGTTCTGTCTTGTGTTGATACTTTTAATACCCTATTTATACCCCCTTTGTTATGTCCATTCATCCACTTGTAAACCTTTATCATGTCATCCCTATCTCTTCGCTTTTCCAGTGAATGCAAGTTAAGCTTTGTTAATCTTTCGTCATATGAAAGATTTCTAATATGGGGAATTATCTTAGTCATCTTACGCTGGACACGTTCAAGTGAATTTATATCCATTCTATAGTATGGCGACCAAAACTGAACTGCATAATCTAAAAGGCGCCTAACCAGAGCAAGATATAGCTGAAGAACAACACCAGGTGTCTTGTTACTAACGCTTTGATTAATAAATCCCAGTGTCCTATTTGCCTTATTACAAACATTCATGCATTGATCCTTTTGTTTTAAATGCTTACTAATCATAACTCCCAGATCCCTTTCGTAATCCGACTTCGCAATCTCAACACCATCAAGCTCGTATCTTGTTTAACAATTTTCTCGTATGGGTGGTTAACAATACAAGCTGCCTCGTATGGGTCAATAGGTCTTCTGCACTTACCTTTATTTTTATATTCTTTTGTTCTTACGTTATAAGGACTTAACAATATCAAGATATAGCTGAATTAAAGAATTAAGGGTTTACTATAGCCCCAATTTACTTGGAAATTTTATTTCCGAATTGCTGAATCTAAGATAACAAAACAAACTGAGGACTAACACCAGGTGTTTTATTACTAATGAATCGAGAAATAAATTCCAGTGTCCTATTTGGTCTCCCCTATTACAGAAAGGAGATAAATTTAAAGGATTGCTTATAGGGATGTGTGAAAAAGTTATTAAAGATATAAGAAGCCTTTCTGATACGGAGAGAATTGAAAATCATAGCTAAGTTTCTGTGTAATTATAAAGAAAAATGAGTGCATTATTGGACAGTTTATAGGAAATGGAATTTAAGTATACTTTCTATATGTTTTGGAAAAAAAGAGTTGAAAGAATTGATATGAAATGAATAAATTTAGGTTCAATAATGGCCAGGATAAATGCTGGTTTGCATAGCGGTTCTCCGATTTATGGAACAACCTACCGACTAACATGAGAGAAGAGGTATTAATGGATTCTTTCAAATAATGTTTAGACAAACATATGAATGATTTATGAAGAATATAAAAAGTAGTGTTCTCGTATGGGTCAATATGCCTTCAACAGTTTCATTTTTCTTGTAATCTTGTAAAACAATTCGCAGTAGTACCACAGAAAGCCGAATACACTTCACCCGAATGAACATAAGAACATAAGAACAAAGGTAACTGCAGAAGGCCTATTGGCCCATACGAGGCAGCTCCTATTCTATAACCACCCAATCCCACTCATATACTTGTCCAACCCGTGCTTGAAACAATCGAGGGACCCCACCTCCACAATGTTACGCGGCAATTGGTTCCACAAATCAACAACCCTGTTACTGAACCAGTATTTACCCAAGTCTTTCCTAAATCTAAACTTATCCAATTTATACCCATTGTTTCGTGTTCTGTCCTGTGTTGATACTTTTAATACCCTATTAATATCCCCCCGGTTATGTCCATTCATCCACTTGTAAACCTCTATCATGTCACCCCTAACTCTTCGCCTTTCCAGTGAATGCAACTTAAGCTTTGTAATCTTTCTTCATATGAAAGATTTCTAATTTGGGGAATTAACTTAGTCATCCTACGCTGGACACGTTCAAGTGAATTTATATCCATTCTATAATATGGCGACCAAAACTGAACTGCATAATCTAAATGGGCCTAACTAGAGCAAGATATAGCTTGAGAACCACACCAGGTGTCTTGTTACTAACGCTGCGATTAATAAATCCAAGTGTCCGATTGCCTTATTACGAACATTTATGCATTGATCCTTTTGTTTTAAATTCTTACTAATCATAACTCCCAGATCCCTTTCGCAATCCGACTTCGCAATCACAACACCATCTAGCTCGTATCTTGTAACTCTATCATCATTACCTAACCTCAGAACTTTACATTTATCAGCATTAAACTGCATCTGCCAATCCTTTGACCATTTCAAAACCCTATCTAGATCAACTTGAAGTGATAGTGAGTCCTCCTCCGAGTTAATTTCCCTACCGATTTTCGTATCATCGGCAAATTTGCAAATGTTGCTACTCAAACCTGAATCTAAATCATTTATATATATTATAAACAACAGAAGGTCCCAGGACAGAGCCTTGAGGCACCTCCACTTACAACATTTTCCCACTCTGACTTGATTCCATTTATACTAACTCTCTGTTTCCTTTGGTATAGCCATGCCCTAATCCAGCTTAATATAGCACCCCCCAATACATGAGACTCTATTTTTTAATCAGTCTTTCATGTGGCACTGTATCAAAAGCTTTGCTAAAGTCAAGGTATACAACATCGCAATCCTTACCACTATCAACTGCCTCCACAATGCTAGAATAAAAAGATAACAAATTTGTTAAACATGAACGGCCATTTATAAAACCATGTTGCGACTCAATTATTAATTTATGTTTTTCAAGATGAAGACGAATTTTATTTGCTATTATAGATTCGAGTAACTTTCCACAATCGACGTTAGGCTAATTGGTCGATAGTTAGACGCAAGTGATCTATCTCCTTTCTTAAAACTGGTATCACATTAGCAACTTTCCAAAACTCTGGCACTCTGCCTGACTCTATCTGATTTATTAAATATGGTTGACAGTGGGTCACAAAGCTCCTCTTTGCATTCTTTAAGCACCCTGGAAAATGCAACTTAAGCTTTGTTAATCTTTCTTCATATGAAAGATTCTAATTTGGGGAATTAACTTAGTCATCCTACGCTGGACACGTTCAAGTGAATTTATATCCATTCTATAATATGGCGACCAAAACTGAACTGCATAATCTAAATGGGGGCCTAACTAGAGCAAGATATAGCTTGAGAACCACACCAGGTGTCTTGTTACTAACGCTGCGATTAATAAATCCAAGTGTCCGATTTGCCTTATTACGAACATTTATGCATTGATCCTTTTGTTT